>NC_143583.1:69645791-69787050 GCF_048544385.1 Mastigoproctus giganteus
GAAGAAGTAAATGAGGAAGAAGAAAAGTTGGTTGTGAGTTTTAAGTTGGACAGTAAATGAATGTTGAGTGGTTGCAGCACGTGTTCTAACTAGTTTGGAAGGAGAGTGAGGAGGAATTACAGAAGCCAATTCAGAAGAACAAGCACCCATGGAAGTATCTATAAAGAGGCATGCAGCAGAAACAGAACATCTATAAGCCAGAAGTGGAGAGACTTTGTAGGAGACAGGTCATAAATTAACCTCACTGCCCTCTTTTGAATGGAGTCTGGAAGCCTGAAAGAGGTTATGGGGAAACAACATTCCATGTAGGGTAGAATTCAGATTTCTACCGAGCGAGTAACTGTTTGGAAGAAAAGTAACACCAGGAGTGAAAGAGAAATACCAATTGTTTAGATTCAAAGGAAGCAATATTTGTTATGTGCTTGTACCAAGAGAGGTTAAAAGTCAGGGTAATCCTAATAGAGACATGTGATCTTGTCTAGAAATCTGAGTATCATCGAAGATAAGCTTAGAATCCTTTTTGCGAGATATAATACAGGACTAAGTTTTAGGATTGAAATGAACTAAGTTATTTTTGCCTGACTAGAGAATTAATTGGGGATCAGCATTTAAGTAATTGGTGGTGGATATTCAAGAAGTTGAATCTGTTTATGCAGGGTAAGGTTTCTCAAACTGGAAGATGGTATGCAATGTGGTATCATAACAAAACTATGGATAGTATTTCCACAAGTGAAATAAGGTCATTAAAACACAAGAGGAAAAGAGTGGGAGAGAGAGAGAGAGAGAGAGAACTGAAACATGGGGAATACCAGCATTAGTAGAAAAGACAGAGCTAACAACAATCACTCAGTGAGTGTAGAGAGAGAGAGAGAAGAAGATTGTTAAGACCTTTATAACAAATACAATCAAAAATCCTTTAAGACATGTCAAGAGCAACTGCTTAAGTTTCACAAAACTTCTCCACTGAACTCATCCATGGATGGGTGACATAAGCTGAAATATCACCAGTAGATCAACACTGACAGAATCCATACTAGTGATCATTGATCAGATCTAAAATCTCAAGATAGTTTAGGAGTAGGCAGATAACAGATTTAATTTGGAAAGAGTAGAGGTAAGTGCAATGGGACAATAAATGGATGGGATAGGGATTTGTCACCCTTTTTAGGAACTAGCTGAATATGAGCAAATTTCCAAGCAGAAGGAAAAACATTAGTGGAATATGAGTGTAAAAAGGCAACACATAAGAGGAGTAAGCTCAGGAGCATAAATTTTGAGAACAAGTGAAGGAATACCATCAGGACCTGGAGCTTTTTTTTTTTTATATCAGCATTGTTCAAAATTCTTCTGACAGAAGACCACAGGAAGCACTGAGTGGTATGTACTGGGAATGACAGGAGGTGGATTACCAAGATTGTGAATAGAAGAGTTAGAAGAAAAGTAGAATGCTAGTAAATAGGCTTTATCTTTAGCTGAGAGGCACTAGAAACAATCAGATTTTAAAAGAGGTAGAAGTATACATGAGCAAAAGTTGCAGACAATAGCTCTGGCAAGAGAACAGAATGCCCAGCATGCCCAGAATACCATCTGGACAAAAAGCAAGTTTTCTACTCTTAGCCTGCTCAAAATCTAATTAGGACTGATTAATAACTGCTTTACAATTGTTGCCAGATTCAGTGTAGGCAGAAAATGATTTGAATGATATTCATCATTTATGATTTAAGTGTTTACATCTCAGAGAATTGTGCACTGGAAATATAGCTGCTACTAATTTAATAAGTTATGATATACATAACTCATTAAAGCATTTTTAATTTCATTTATAAAACTAGTAGCAGTTATTTTATGCAATATATTTTTATTGCATAAAATAACATGTATTTTAATTGTTTTAAATGCTTCTCTATTTTTATCTCAACTCAAATAATTTACTGAAAATCAACTCACTGCCCTCCCCAAAAATAAGCAAAATGCAGTTCACAAGTGGCATAACCGGACAGAAAAAAGGAAATTACAAATAAGCAAAACTGCAACTGCTGAGGGACACCTGGTAATGCTTTCTTGACTTTTGAGAATTGTAAAGGTTTTCAATAAAGTGTGACAATTTTTTCAGATCATATTGAAATCCACTGGCACATCACTCACACATTCCAGTATTCAGGAATTAAATTTAAAGTCTGCCATCTGTCTTAAGGAAACATTTTTGTTCCAGTTCCTTAATAAATTCTTCAGTTAAACTAATGGGTTTATCAATTGAAACAATTTCTTCTTTAGTATTAGTATTGGCAAATGATGCTTCATTTGTCCCTTCATCAATATCATCAGTCTTCACTTTTATCAGGATGTGCACTGAAATGATGTGCACTTAGAATTTTTTTGAGGAGAAACTGCCAATCAGACATTATACCTTCAACTTCCAAAGTGTCTAAGGGAAAGACAAGGTGTGACTCATGACCAGACAAGTGGCCATTACATCATAACAATGCACTTACTAATGCTGCATTATCTGTGATATAATTTCTGATGGGTAAAATATCCTTCAGATGGAACATCCTGCAACCCAATTTGGCTCTATTTGACCTCTTTCATTGCTAATTATGAAAACTTCACTAAGAGGGATACATTTGGGTCTTTAGAGGAAGTCCAACAACATGTATACTGGGGACTTTAAAATCAATATCAATCAAGGACTTGTTCTACAAATTTATTTCAATCATGGCAGAAGAGAATGTCTTCATGAAAAATTGCCTAAGCAAAATATTTCCATTATTAGCCATTAACTTCCTGAAAGAGATTACAACCTTCTTGAACTCTGCTTAAAGGATCATAAGAAACTGCTATTTTTGTTCTAGAATCAAAATTTGTAGAAGAATCTTGACACACACACACACACTTCCCAGTGTTCCAGTATTCAGGGATCAAGTTTAAGATTATTACTATATTTAATAGCCTCCATAGCCGAATGGTCAGGAGCGGGAGTGCAGTAGCACACGCTCTTTGAATAGACTGGGGTTCAAGCCCAACTGCTGAATACGGTTGATCTGCCAACCCACACTGGACCAGCGTGGCAGATTATGGTCCAGTTCCCTCAGCATGAATTGTTGAGGCTTCCATCCTGCAGTGGGTTGATAATGGCTGCACTTTACCATATACCTCGTATGCACATCAGGTTTCTGGGAGCATCGGCAAGAGGAGCCTGTCAGCAGCATGGCCTGATGATGCGTATTGGTAAGATGCCTGAAACATCACCTTAATGTATAGTAGTTTAGGCAAATGGCTTAATAAACTATATTATTAATTCACGTGGTATATGAGTGGTATTAAATGTAGTACTAATCATAATGGAAAACAACATGTAACGTCCTTCCCCAACTATATTAAGTTTAAATTCTGCCATCTGTCTTAATGAACCAAATCACTCACCTACTAAAAATTTTCAATGATCTAATGAATTGTTGAAGAGTTGCTTAGTTTATCATAATTAATACACAAAGTTTCATCTCTATAAAATTGGTTTAACATCTGAATTACTTCACTTGCAAATTTCCTAAACTTAAAAAAGAAAATTTGTTAATTTTTTGTACTAAAAATTATTACTTGTTTCAGTTAAAAACCTTTCATCATTTTTCATTTTGACAATTAGCAGTAGGTTAATCAAATTCTTGAAAAAATATATTACAAAAGCACAATAAAGGCTTCAGAATATCTAAGGATGCATGATCTATTACACAATAGAAGCTGCATGATACAATTGTACTCATTAGCTTACAATCACATTTCTTATGTACAGAGTTGTAATTTTTTTTTTGCACAACTGGAGCCAGAGGTAACTACTGACTGCATAATGAAATAGTAAATAACTGACTGAAAGCACAACTAATAAATAAACTAAACTTTCCTTTAAGTGTATGCTTCTCTAAATTTAAGTATTATTTCTTTTACTACAGATCACTTACCAACAAGTATTTTAGCTGCAGGATTGTCAATACCAATGGAACGCAAAATAGTTGCCCCATCATTCGTAATTTCTACTTTACCCTCTTCACGACCCTCACAAAGCAGTATTTTATCCTACAAAAGGAAAAATTTCAATATCTTTGACTGGTTTAAACGTTTTTGCTATTTTAAGAAGTTTAAAATAACATTTGCACGAGTTATATTAGCAGATCCATTCAAAAATATCCTAGAAATATATCATAAGCTCTACTCCAATGAAGGTGATCTTACATTACTTCTTCCACTATTAACTCTATTATTTTCCCTAGCACAGAAGTCAAACTTACAGGACTGAAGTTACCCACCCTTTGAACAACCCATTTGTATAGGAGAGAGAGAGAGAGACATTTGAACATCTGCAATCTGTAGGAACAGCCCTAAATCTACAGATGCTCTCATAATTATGCCTAAAGGTTTGCTTACCTCTTGCTTATACTTTTAATACAATTATATCTCTCTTTCTGATTCCCATCACTTATCATACAATCGTTAACTCCCAATCAGCATTAGAAAGGCATTTGCTATTCCCACCTCTAAAAATTTCCTGTGTTAATGTAGAATATATGTGAAGCTATAAGTTTATAAGAAAAGAGTAAAAAATACTATTTTCAAAGAGCAAAGATATAGGCGATTTTAAAAACTTGATTTCTGTGTACTGGTGTGATGGAGTACTACTTCACACGCCATACTCTTGTCCACATTAAGTCATTATTAAACCATTAGTAACCAAGAAACAGTAGAGTAGTGTACAATATGCTTTCACCATCAAACCATTTTATAAAAAATTCAATGATAGTTACGAGGCCACTTGACATTTATTTCACATTCACTTTAAGCTTAAGGGTAAAGATCCTGTACCATCTGCTCATGCCATTAAAACAATGGTATGTAATTTTGAAGAAATTAGTTCTGCTCTCAAAAAGAAGTGTCAGGGTGGAATAAGAAGAACTGTCAAGGCTACTCTGATACGGACCCAAAGCACTTAAGCATTTACTGTTAATGAAACTTATTCAATAGGACTGCACAATGAATATTGCACCAGGACTTAAATTTCCATCCTTAGAAGGTACGGTTACTATGAGAATTAAAACCTCACAATCTAGTTACCCGTAAAAATTTTTTCAAGAAATGCTAACTCACAGAAGGAAACAGTTGAATAACACTGGGCCACTTGAGGTCTGTGGGTTAACTATTGATGATCCTGCTCAGGTTGTGGAGAAACTGAATAGGTATTTTGCATCTACATTCACACATGAGGAATTCTTTAGAGAAGGGGGTGCCAGAAGTTTAATCAAACTCAATTGAGGAGCTAAATGACTTTGTGATAACCAAAAAGAAAGTGGAAGATAAATTGTAGAAGATGGGCATGGAAAAGGCACCTGGGGTTGATGGAATCTATCCAATTATATTAAGGGAGGCAGCAAAGGAGGTAAGCAAACCCTTACCCATAATTATGAGGGCATCCTTGGATTCAGGGGAGGTCCCTAAGGACTGGAGATGCACAAACATATCCCCAATTCATAAACGGGAATCAAAAGGCAGCATGAGTATTACAGACCTGTTAGTTTAACATCCGTTACAGGGAAAATAATGGAATCACCGGTTAAAGAAATAATGCAGGACCATCTGGATAGGCATCCAATTAGACTGCAATCACAGCATTGATTTGTTAAGGGGCAGTCTTGTCTAAACAATCTGATAGGTTACTATGGAACAATGACCAAGGAACTGGATGTAAAAAATAATTTTGACATATACTTGGATTTCAGAAGGCTTTTGATACTGTTGCACATAAAAGACTGCAGTACAAACTGGAGCAATGTGGCATTAAGGGCAAGTTACAGCCATGGATAAAGAGCTGGTTAAGTGGAATAAGACAGAGAGCAGTTATCATCGGGCACTGCTCTTCATGGACTAAATGTTATTAGTGTAGTTCCCCAGGGTTCAGTGCTGGGCACATATTTGTTTTCAATATTTATCAATGATATTGATTAAGGTATATCAAGTTTAATGTCTAAGTTTGCAGATGATACAAAAGTTGGCAGGGTGGTTAACGACAGTCATCAGGGTGAGCTACTGCAAAAAGATCTAGGAAAATTGGGTCGATGGCCTGAGAAATGGCAATTGAAGTTTAACATTGACAAATGCAAGGTACTGCATATGGTTAGCAATAACACCAGAGTAACTTATCAACTGTGTGGTACTACACGAGGGTAGTGGAGAATGAAAAAGACCTGGGGGTATTGTGCAGTCAGATATGAAAATTTCTGAGCAGTGCAGACATGTGGCCAGGACAGTTCATAGAGTTTTGTTAATGATACACAAACTTTGCTAGAAGAGATAAGGAGTTGATTATTCCTTTGTATAAGGCCATGGTTAGGCTGCATCTTCAGTACTGTATACAGGTCTGGAGGCCTCACTTTAGGAAGGAGGTAGAACTGCTGGAACGGTGCAGAGAAGGGCAATCAGACTGGTGAAGGGAACAAAAGGGTGCTTTTACCTAGGAAGACTTCAGTCTGCAAATAGCAGCATCTAAAGATTACACACCTGCAGGGAGATCTAACTGAGGTGTTTAATGCCTTGAATGCATTGAGCAAGCTAAATGTTAATGGCATTCTTCCACTTGCTGAGGCTACACATGAGGGGCATAAATTCAAGTTGAGGAAGGATGGTTGCAGGATAGATGTGCAGAAGTTTGCCTTCAGCCAATGGGTGGTTTCCATCCACCCACCCACTGAAACAGGTTTCCATCTGTTGTTGTGGAATTGGATGGGTTGAATAAATTCAAGGAAGGGCATGGATGGGTGAAATGTGTAGGTTATTTATTATTTATTTTTTTATTGGCTGATGCTATATAAGCTTGCTTTCTTGCATCATTTGTCATTACTACTACTACTACTACTAGTATTATCATATTCAGTTATGAACAGGATAAAAATGGTTTCCATTAGATTACTTCTATCACTGCTTTCCAAAATATAAGTAATCAGTAATTAGAATAAGTCAAATGTAATAAAAACATATTCAGTTATCATTTTAAATCTTTTAATTTCTATAATTATAAATCAATTTTCAATATTTTATTACATCATACTCACCATACCCTTTGGTCCCAGGGTACTTTTTACCAAATCTCCAATTGCAATTGCTCCAACAAAAGAAGACAAGCGAGCAGTCTCTGCCTTTTCTTCTTCTGCATCAACTTTTAAAATACGCACAGGGTTTAATGATGCAAACTGTGCCTTAAAACAAACAAAAAATAAAAAAATTATACTTACAACACACAAGTTAACAGAAATGTAATATAAAATGGCAATATCAAATATTACATCAAATCAAAATATAATTTCATATAAAATTTAATTTAAAATAAAATTTAATGCAATGCATCTAATCAAAATGTAATATAAAATAATTTTGAAGGTCTGAACATAAATGATATCAGCTTTACTAAAGCAGACTTTTTAAAACTTGATTTAAAAGAAAACCTAATTTCTTTTAAATGAATATTTTTGTCTTATCCTTTATCTGGGATGCAAATACATTAACTAAAAAAGGAAGAAGACATAAGAATAACTACAAGGAATTATTCTTTATTTGCTAAATCTTTGTCTGTTAGTTAAAACTGACAAATGCAAAATTTAACAATGCACAAATTATCACTGCAAAAATGTCTAGACATCAAGTATGATATTAATAAACCTCAAGAAATTAAAAATGTTAAATATAATCTATTCATTCCTTCATAAAATTTAACATCAACTTGGTAAAGTAAACTCAATAACATAATACAGTGTTCTCCCAGGACCTATCGAATGGACACACCGCCGGGTGAATTTAACTGACTGCCTGGCTAAAATTTAAGCGATTCTCACAGTACCATATAGTACTATATGGTACTGCTCACTGATCTCGATCAATATTAATTCAAACATACTATGTGATCGAGGTCAATGCGACAGGAGCATATAATGTTAAATTATGCAATTAATTTTTGCTCTGGATCACTTAAATCACACTTATAAATAACAGAAAATTTTATAATATTGTGAAGTATTACACTTCCCACCCAGCTACTTCATAATGCCATCCAGCTAGCAAAATTTTCTGGAGAGAACACTGATACATATAACAGACACTCGACATTGTAA
The DNA here is from genome assembly GCF_048544385.1 of Mastigoproctus giganteus. Classification (NCBI taxonomy): domain Eukaryota; kingdom Metazoa; phylum Arthropoda; class Arachnida; order Uropygi; family Thelyphonidae; genus Mastigoproctus; species Mastigoproctus giganteus. The sequence goes on from NC_143583.1 coordinate 69,653,939, forward strand.
AGTATATATTTAATGTTGGTTTTTTTAGGAGCATTAGCAACTAAGGCCATATTGCTCTAGGGATATGTGGTCATCATTCCCTGACCTTTCCGCATCCTCTGTATTTGGTGGTCAAGGGCTCGAACCCCAGTCTAATCAAGAAGCGTGCGGTATGCACTGCTGCTCCTGCCCACCTGGCTACGGAGGCACCAATATATTTAATAATAAAAACTTCATAGCATAATACATATTATTTCTGCATAACCGGTCCAAAGCATAGCATTTAAGTATACTACTTTAGTATTCTCAATTAAAGTGAATTTGAACAGAAATCATGCCTCGCAACAGAGCAAAGGGTTCGAAGTAACAAGAGTGCTGTGGATCGGAGGAAAACTATGGGGGAGGGTTTGACCTAATCACAGCCTCAAGAAACGTACTACCTGTCTGAAGTTTGTGGACTTTCTGGAATGGGACATCATATAGCCAACAGGGAAGATGCTTTATGGGCGTTCGACATAGCGTGAGGATATTAGCTGTCAGCTCAGCGTTCTGATGGGCAATTATAACAGTTTCAGTTGCAGAGTGAATGCTCTCGAAGGAATTAAGTTGAGGAGCCCATCAAGCTCTTAGCTGCCCACCTCAACACCATAGCTTACACTTGTGCATCAGGCAACAACCACAAATATTGTCTGTTTGTTGTTTGGTTTTTAGGAGCATTAGCAACTAAGGCCATATTGCTCCGAGATATGTGGTGGTCATTCCCTGACCTTTCCGCATCCTCCGTATTTGGTGGGCACGGGCTCGAACCCCGGTCTAATCAAGAAGCGTGTGCTACGCACTGCTGCTCCTGCCCACCTGGGTACAGAGGTGCCTGCACAAATATTGTCAGTGACACTATTGTTGGGGAAACAGAAAATACATAGTGCAAAAAGGATAGGTGGAATAGAACTAGGGTATGTCTGCCAGGGGCAAAAACTGATAACACAGAACAGATATCTTTTAAGGGCACAAATGATGATATTGTACATGTTAGTCATGGGGTAGAATTTTTCTCAGCGAGGTTTGTGCATGTTAACAGGAGATTGCTTCTACAGGGATGGGTTACACTTAAATAGAAAGGGTGCACAAGAATATTTGCCAGTGCTATTGAAGCAGTGGCTGGTAGATCAGAAAACTGCTGGCTTGAGGCAGGGGGTTACACAGACTAATAGATTAACTAGAGCCACAGGCAGAGGTGAAATTCTTGCAACACTTCTATTGGAATGAGCTGCAGCCTGGAAAGCAACGTACCAAAGATTTCCAGGTCTGCTGTGGATCATCATGGAACAAGGAAATACATGCAATGTTACGGTACTAAGAGTAAGAACAAGTGTATATATACTTGCATATACACCAATGCTAGGAGCATAGTAAATAAATCTGATGAATTTGAAGTGCTGATCAAGTCATCAAATGCAGACTGTGGGGATGTCAGAGACACTGTCACTCAGATATAAGGGATGCAGAATTTGAATATGGGGAGTACAATGTAGATTATACAATGTATAATGGCATCTGCTTAGATTTGGACTAATGTTATTAGTGGAGTCCCACAGGGTTCGGTGTTAGGTCCACTGTTGTTTTGTATATTTATCAATGATATTGATGAAGGTATATCAGGCTTAATGTCGAAGTTTGCAGATGATACAAAGGTTGGCAGGGTTGTTAATGACAGTAATGGCAGTCTGCTACTGCAACAGGATCTAGATAATTTGGGCAGATGGGCTAAGAAGTGGCAACTGAAGTTTAACCTTGACAAATGCAAAGTACTGCATATGGGTAGAAATAACCCCAGAGAAACGTACCAACTGTGTGGTACTACACTTAAGGTGGTAGAAAATGAAAAAGACCTGGGAGTAATTGTGCAGTCAGATATGAAGTTCTCTGAGCAATGCAGACAGGCTGCCAGGGCAGGTCATGGAGTTTTGTCAATGATATATAGGAATTTTGCTAGCAGGGAAAAGGAGGTGATTATCCCTCTGTATAAGGCAATGGTCAGGCCACGCCTTGAGTACTGCGTACAGGTCTGGAGACCTCATTTTAGGAAGGATGTAGATTTACTTGAGCGGGTACAGAGAAGGGCAAAAATATTGGTGAGGGGAATGAAGGGATCCTCTTACCAAGAGAGGCTTAAGTTCTGCAAATTGCAGTGGCTGGAGACTAGGCACCTGCGCGGTGATCTGATTGAGGTATATAAGGCCTTGAATGGATTGAGCACGCTGAATTCTGATGGGATCCTTCCACTTGTTCAGATTACGAACCTAAGGGGGCATAAATTCAAATTAAGAAAAGACAGATGTAGAATAGATGTGCGGAAATTTGCCTTTAGCCAGCGGGTGGTTAATTGCTGGAACAAACTTCCATCTGTCGTTGTGGAAGTTGATAGGTTGAATAAATTTAAGGAGGAACTGGACAGGCATTTGGAGGGAATGGTGTGATTTTTTTTTTTTTTTTTTGGCTGATGCTGCATAAGCTCATACATTTGCTTTCTTGCATCACATGCCACTACTATTACTACTACTATTACTACTACTACTACTACTATTTACATAGGTACATTTTTGTAAACTACAAAATAGTTTAATATTAATTTTTGCAATTCAGTTCAAAATTTATATTTAGTTGTGGTTTGGGTCATACTCCCTCACATAACGAACATGTGCAACAGGATGTTAGTGGGGGGGGGGATTGGGTGCAAATGTGCCCATATATATCACATTGTCAGGTAAACATTGCTAGTCACTGTGCTGCACCATATCATGTTGGATTTGAATGTTATATAGTATTAAATTGTTTTTAACATGAATTCATAGTATTTTTAAACTTTAAAAATTATTATGGATGTTGGTTGAAGTTTGCTACCTTGCAGTATATCTTGTTAAATAAATGTTTTCCAAAATAAATTTTTTTTCATTCTCAAAGACCATTGTTATATATAGGTAACTTAATAATAATTTTATACTATTATGCAATATCAATTATAAAAACTTAGTACTGGAAATATTTTATAATAAAAACTCTGAACTATTATATGATTTCAGAGAATATAGGCTTAGTGGTTCATGACAACTAGAAAAGATAGCTTTGCTAGCAGGAACAGGGCGGCGATTACTGCATTCCATTGTACAAGGCAATGGTCAGGTCACGCCTTGAGTATGTACTGTGAAAAGGTCTGGAGGCCTCATTTAAGAAGGATGTAGAGTTGCTAGAATGAGTACAAAGAAGGGCAACAAGACGGTGAGAGGAACAAAGGTCTTACCAAGAAAGGCTTAAGTTCTGCAAATTGCAGTGTCTGGAGAGTAGGCACATGCGGGATCTGCTTGAGGTGTATAAGGCTTTGAATGGGTTGAGCAAGCTGAATGCTGATGGGATTCTTCCTCTTGCTAAGATAAGAACCTGAGGGGGCACAGATTCAAATTGAGGAAAGACAGTTGTAGAATAGATGTGCAGAAATTTGCCTTTAGCCAGTGGGTAGTTGATTGGTGGAACAGACTTCCATCTCTTGTTATGGAAGTTGATAGACTAAATAAATTTAAGGACAAATGCTTGTCCATTTAAGGACAAGCATTTGTCCTTAAATAGACAAGCATTTGGAATGAATGGATGGATGAAACGGGAGTTTCTTTTTTTTTCTTTTTTTTTTTTTTTTTTGGCTGATGCTGCATAAGCTTGCTTTCTTGCATCATATGCCTCTACTAATGCTAATGATAAAAATATTATCTTGAAAGGGGTTTGTGAGTCAAAAAAGGTTGGGAACTGCTGATACAGATGGAAAGGCAAGCCAGGAAGAGAAGGGTTATGCTCTTAGTTAAAAAGCACAAAATCTAAGGCAGTGCAACTTTGAGTCAATTTGGTGTGACATAAGCACTGGGTAAACAAAAAAGAGAAGAGTGTGTTATAGGCCAAATGACTTTGACCGTTTTCTACAGCAGCATGTTTGACAGGTAACAAGACACAGCAACACTCTTGATCTGATTATCAGCAGTGATTGTTCATGCATTAAGAATCTTCAGATAAAAGAACCATTAGGTGGCAGTGATCACGATGCACTGATGTGGGATTTATTTAAAGATGTAACTACCATCAAAGGTAAAGGGAAGGAATTTTGCTTTCATAAAGGAAACTACAGTGGCATCAGACAGTTTTTAAATTCTATACAGAGGCCAACTACTGGTGTTACCAACAATAAATTCTAAATGGGAAGCATTCAGGAAAATAACCTAGGCTTTTCATATTGTGAAATGGATGAACTATCCACAACAGGCTTCCATCTGTTGTTGTGGATGTGGATAGTTTGAATAAATACGAACTAGACAAACTATTGGAGGGGTTGGATGAGTAAAATGGGAATTTAAAAAAAATTTTTTTTTTTTTTTTTTTTTTTTTTTGGCTGATGCTATATAAGCTTTCTTTCTTGCATCAATTTGCTACTATTAATACTGATATTAAATCACAGCTTTGCATGGATGGTTAGTATTAAGGAATTCAACTTTTTTTTTTGACATGCACTGTTAGACTCCGTTTCCAAATAAGATTCCAACAAAAAAAAAAAAAAAAAACATTAATTGATGGTATATGCCATAATGTTTATTCGGCAGTAACGACACATACAACTCCAAACACAGATTTGTGACAAACAACACTTGAAATACAACTGTCCCTTCCTCCAGTCACATAAAAACCTCCACTAGCACTCATACAATTATGTAACACCTATCTAATAAATATAAGAAAAATCACTGTTATGGCGACACTAAAATATTGGTTAGTACACTGAAATGATTCCAAATAAATTCTTTTGAAGGTGAAATGGATGAATAACTACAAGTCTATTATTATGAGAGATTTCAATCTGCTCTTTCCTGACTAGAGAAACTGCAAGTGGTAACTTAACTACAGAGGAAAAAATTTCAACTAAATAGACAATTCTTATCTGCATCAATGTCAGGAAAAATACTGGGGACAGGAATATTCTGCCTCATCATCACCAGCGATTGTGATATAGTTATATGGCTAACACTATAGGAACCAACACTGGCAAGTAATTGTGGAGTGCTAAGGTGGATGACAGCAAGTAAAGTGTCAGTTGTTAAACACAGGAGTCAGGAAAGAAGCCTATTATGGACTAGACGTTACACGGCCTCTATTAACCGAGAAGACAACATGGGTGAAGACGTGAATTTAAGGTCACTATAAAAAAGCATGAATGCTTATATACCATTAAGAAAAAAAAAAAAAAGAAGGTGATACTCCAGATTATGGGTACACCTTTGTACTTTGGCAAGAATTCCTTGCTTGAATCCCTCCCGAAGTCGCGTAAAAACCTAACCTTTTTTCACTAAACAAAAATAACTACTTGAATAGAAAGAAAACTTGTCTCACTCACCCAATCACAGAACTCAACCAGACAATCACTCCATTCTTTGGCCACACCCACAACGCAGTGACAAGGTGTATCCATAAAATGGAGTATAGCCAAAACCAAGAGGATACTAAGGTCAATTAATAAGGAATTGGATGGTTTAATAGAGCAAAAAAAAAAAAAAGGAGAGGATAGTGCACAGAGTGATGAAATGGAGAGGATGGTGCACAGAGTGATGAAATGGAGAAGATAGTGCACAGAGTGATGAAATGGATAGTATACAGTGAAAAGCTCTGAAGCATATAACAGTTACAAGTTGATCTGCAATAGTAACATAGAAATGGTTAGGCTAGCAAAAGCTGGGCATGAGAAATCACTGACTAAGAAAGCAAAGAAAGGGACAAGGAGTTTTACATGTATATAAATACAAAAAAAAAAAAAAAAGTGCATATCAGATCACACCATTGTATAGATGCATGATAGTCAATAACTCAGCAAATTAACTTTTGCACATGAGTGTAATTATAATAAAAATAAATACACTCGTGTGAAAAGGTTAAGAAAATTAATTATTCAAAGACATTTTTAGAAGCATCTCATCACCACCTGTCAGAACTATGATAAAATTTTGTGTAGACTATAAAAATAAATGGCGCCTCCGTAGCCAGGTGGGAAGGAGCAGCAGTGCGTACCACACACTTCTTGATTAGACTGGGGTTCGAGCCCGTCACCACCAAATACGGAGGATGCGGAAAGGTCAGGGAATGACCACCGCATATTCCCGGAGCAATATGGCCTTAGTTGCTAATGCTCCTAAAAAAAAAAAAATAAATAAATGAATAACTCATAAAACCTAAAAACACAAAGAATGTGAAATCATGAAAGAATAATTAACTCATGCAAATCATACAAATTTAATATTATGAATAAAGGGTTATATGATGATTAATTTATCATGGATTATAAGAAGTTAAAGGTTTTGATTTCTAACTGATGTGTAAAAGACAGCACTGCATGTTTTGTAATTAGCTTAAGGTCAAGCAAACATAATTCACCCCCCCTACAGGGTGTTAAATGAATCAAGGCAGTATTCTAGACCAGTGGCACTCTTACATTTCAGCAACTGTTTTGGAGGTGAAGAAAAAAAAATGGATAACTAACAGAAGTTATAATAGAATGAGTAAATAAAAAAAAAACAGCTACAACACAAGAAATTAAAATCAACAAGAAATGGGTTAAATTGTAAATCCTAATCAACAAATTCAATAGCAAAAAAAAACAACTAAACATTTTTTTATAAAAACAAAAACTGTTATCTAACTAAATATGGAGCTTTTAGCATTAATGATGCAAGTACAGAGGGTTAATAATAATAAAACTGCTGCAACTACAAAGATAATATTTCAGAATTACAGTACAAAGTAAATTACTGACCATATAAAATACTGCTATATACACATATATATATATAATTAATTAAAGCCTATTTTTTTTGTACATATGGTGTTAACAGTAAGTTCAGTTCTGTCGTTAGACCACTAGCATGATTTGTGCAATGCTGCAAAGACCGAGCAGGAAGTATTAAAAATCTATTTCAACTATGTAAATAAGTGTTGAAATATATATCTGAAGGAAAATCAAAAGTACATGGGCAAAGACTATCAACTTTTCACTCAGGTTATCCAGGAGGGTAATTTCAAGCTGACACCAGTGACAACACCATCACTAGTAAGTACTGAAATTAATTTCTCCTTAAGCAAATCTATACACGTGTATGCCTAATGCATTACAGATTTTCTTTGGGTTCCCCCACCTCATCATCACATTTTTGGTAAAAGATTATAAAGATTATTTACCAAATAATCTTTTACCAAAAATAATCTTAAATAACACTGTTAGGGCCATTTTATCAACTAGGAGACCCCAGAACAGAAACCAGCAGGCTATGAGAAAAGGAAACAAAACAAGTTGGAATTAACTGAATGGCTGATCATTAAATTCAGTTTTACATGAACACATTTTTCTTAGACCAGTCTGTTTATTCTGTGCTGTTAGCACTGGTCAAAATAGAGATCAAGATTATTTACTTTCCATATTCCAGTTTGGTGAAGTGATAAAATTTTAGCAGCCTATACAGTATTGAAGTCAATTTAGGTGGGTTCTGGAAAATGGCTGATGGAACTTTAATACCAAAGAAATCCTAAATGTTAAAATAGTCTAATAGTAATAGCGGCATGTGACGCAAGAAATAAAGCGTATGAGCTTATGTAGCATCAGCCAAAAAAAATAAATAAAAATTCACACAACCATTCCCTCTAAATGTTTGTCCAGTTCCTCCTTGAATTTATTTAAGTTATCAATTTCCAGGACAGATGGAAGTTTGTTTCAGCAATTAACTACCCGCTGGCTAAAGGCAAATTTCTGCACATCTATTCTACAACTGTCTTTCCTCAATTTGAATTTATGCCCCCTTAGGTCCGTAATCTGAGCAAGTGGAAGAATTCCATCAGAATTCAGCATACTCAACCCATTCAAGGCCTTATACACCTCAATCAGATCACCTCGCAGGTGTCTAGTCTCCAGCCGCTGCAATAGGATCTCTTCATTCCCTTCACTAATCTTGCTGCCCTTCTCTGTACTCACTCAAGCAAATCTACATCCTTCCTAAAATGAGGCCTCCAGACCTGTACACAGTATTCAGGGCATAGCCTGACCATTGCCTTATACAAAGGGGCAATCACCTCCTTTTCCCTGCTAGCAAAATTCCTGTATATCATTGACAAAACACCATGACCTGCTCTTGCAGCCTGTCTGTATTGCTCAGAAAACTTCATATCTGACTGTACAATTACTCCCAGGTCTTTTTCATTTTCTACCACCATAAGTATAGTACCACACAGTTGGTACGCTCCTCTGGGGTTACTTCAACCCATATGCAGTACTTTGCATTTGTCAATGTTAAACTTTAGTTGCCACTTCTCAGCCCATCTGCCCAAATTTTCTAGATTCTGTTGCAGTAGCACACTGCCATTACTGTCATTAAAAACCCTGCCAACCTTTGCATCACTGCAAACTTAAACAGTAAGCCTGATATATCTTCATCAATATCAGTGATATATATACAAAACAACAGTGGGCCCAACACCAAACCCTGTAGAACTCCACTAATAACATTAGTCCACGAAGAGCAGCATCCATTGATTACCACCCTCTGTCTTCAACCACTCTTTTATCCATTGTAGCAACTTATCCTTAATACCATTCTGCTCCAATTTGTACAATAGTCTTCCATGCACAACAGTGTCAAAAGCTTTCCTGAAATCCAAGTATATGATATCAAAATTATTTTTTGCATCGTTCCTTTGTAACCACATCATAGTATCCAACTGATTCAACTGTTACACCATAAAGATAATTTTAGTGACTGCAAAAGGTATATTAATGTTATGGATAACCTTCAGTACCGAAATTTTAAGTTTCCGACCTTTCCATTGGCTGCAAAAGGCGTGTCTGTGTGTTTGGGGGGGGATTCCTCAAAAATAGGTGGCCAGAACAGGCCAGTGGAAAACTGGGAATGTTTCCAAACCCCCACTTATGGATCCAAGCTCCTACTAAAACATAGGGTTCGAGCCCGTGCTCACCAAATACGGAGGTTGCGGAAAGGTCAGAGAATGACCACCGCATATCCCCGGAGCAATATGGCCTTAGTTGCTAATGTTTCTAAAAACCAGATAACAAACAAACTAAAACATAGGTGAATGATTAGAAGTGACAGATGATGTCCAGATTTTGTAAGCGAACAAAAATTCTGTTACTTTTTGTCAGATACATCAATTTTTAAACTGAAAGATCTACTAGTACTTAGAAATAATTAGTAACTTAAAAGTATATATTCCTCAAATAAGTTTAGACCATCAGACAATTCCTTGTATTTGGCTCATAATGACAAATTCAGATTGTTCCAACACAGCCCATTCTATGAAAGCACCCACAGAAATTCGGGTACTTTTCGCTGCTGCACATAAAAGGACAAAACTTAGGCTTATGAAGGCCAGGAGATACCATCTGATGCATTTTTCCGTCTCAAACTGAACATGTGGAAATACTTTTACACTTAATGAGAAACATATTCTGATGCTTACAAAAATAAGCGACAATAAAACTCACCATGCTTATTATTACAATAAATTATAAGTTGAAAGAAATAACGTTGAGCGTGAAACAACCCGGCACACCTTGTAGAAATTGTGCTCTTAAACAGCGCCCTCCATGAAAATGACAATGCAATACTGTATGAAAAATAAAATAGAGTCAAATCTTGCATCGTCTTTGCCTTCAGAAAGTAACTGCCATACAAAGTAAACATGATATACTATAAAATAAAATAAAGGAAAAACAATATAATACATGCATTTTATCTAGCGATGTCATTAACTATCGAAGTAATGTGTCATTAAGTATAAGGAAAGAAAAAGTTAAATGATAACAGCATACTTTTCATTTTTTTCATGGCAGGGTGACCTGAATAAAAAGCTCATACAATCTCAATATATTATGCGGATAACAGCATCTGTTCTTCGGTTGGTCTGCCTAATTTGCTGGATGAAAATCTCTAGTTTCAGAGAGAAAAACCTGCTCCTTTCCACACTTCTTTCCCGAGATCGAATGATTAAACACGGTGTGGAAAAAATCCATAAAAATTCCTCTCGTTTTAGAGGGTTTGTTTGTTTGTTTGTTTGTTATTTGGTTTTTAGGAGCATTAGCAACTAAGGCCATATCGCTCCGGGATATGCGGTGGTTATTCCCTGACCTTCCCGCATCCTCCGTATTTGGTGGTGACGGGCTCGAACTCCGGTCTAATCAAGAAGCGTGTGCTACGCACTGCTGCTCCTTCCCACCTGGGGATTCGACCTCAGACCTTTTTCACTGTGTGAAAAAGGTCTGAGGTCGTGAAGACAGTAGTAGGAGGAGAAAATTTTATAATTTTTCGTGTTAGAAGATTTCTGAGCAGAAACTTACATCTGTATAACGTTGTAATGTCAGTAATAGCATGGCTTCTCACTAGGTTTGCCAGCATTCTTAGATGAAAAGCCTGAGTTTATGAATATAAACTATGCATCCATTGCCAAGGGCCAAATGATTCGGTCATCTTGTGGAAGAGACCAAAAAAAAACTCCTCCTGTCTTTGATAGGCTTAGTACTCAGGTCTTGTGCCCATGGTGTGAAAGGATAATTACAACCACTGTCCTCCTGCGAGGAAATAAATGCGTTCTTCTTAGGGACAGTAGCAGCCGATGGTGATTTCAGCTAGCATTGCTAAAATGAGCAAGCAATTTAAAAAAAAAAATGCTTGCGTACCCTGTACTCACGAGAAAAGTTTTATTTTTTGTTAAAAACATCTTTGGAAAATCAAAACCGTTTAAAATCGAACAGCTAAAACCGAAGTTATGAACGATTTAACGTTTTATGCTCACGCCCGCTACTTACTCCACGAGATCAACGTTAGTGATCATTTAAAAACAAAACAAAGAATTATATTTTAGAGTCAACTAGAATTTTCCCATATACCCATATATGTATTGTGTCTGTAAATTGCGTGTGTTCTCTGGTCGATTTGCCTGTTTTTCTGGACAAAAACCCGAGTTGTCGGATGTGTGGGGGGAGACCTTGCTATCTACGCCTGAGACCGACTAACTCAGCCACAGAGTGAAAAAAGTCCATAAAATGTTCCTCGCGTCATCGACAGGATTCGAACCCAGGCCTTTTCCGCCTGGTGTGGGGAGGACGGTGACTATATCACTATATCACAACTAGCGTCATTTAGGAAGCGATGTCATTTGCGTCTTTTCGTTACCAATCGATTTTACTTCAGTACGGAAAATTTAGTAGGTGCCACCAAAGCTGTTTTCACATCAAAAATCCGTTAGAATAACGTTTTTCTACAATATTTAAATCAAATTATTATATTGGGGTCACCCGTAAATGATTACATCTACCCGTTTATGTATTATGTCCGTAAATTACGTGTGGTCTCTAGTCGATTTACAATATTTAAATCATAGTGACATAGTGTCATAGTGACATAGTGTTTTTTTGACAAGCGGCACCGGTGCTTTCGCACAACTCCGCATTTGAATCTCTTGTGAAGTAAGACAGTACTGTCAAGGCCAGATATCATATGTTAGTGTGTGTTCATGTTTGCTTAGTGCGGGTTATGTAGTTCATCTGGCCGCTTAGCCTAGGGTCTGTGGAACACCACAGACTGCTAGTTACCGTCACTGGCACTGGGAGCCGGACCAGGTATGTGGAAAGAGAACTCTGGCTGGCCGACCCTGGGGTTAGCCTGAGCTTCCCAGGGAGGGCCGAAAAAAAAAATAAATAAAAAAAAAATAAATAAATAAATAATTAATAAATAATATAAAAAAAAAAAAAAAAATTAATAAATAAAAAAGTAAATAAATAAATAAATAAATAAAATACAAAAAAAAAAAATAAAAAATAAAAAAATAAATAAAAAAAAAATTAAATAAAAAAAATATATAAAATAAAATAAAAAAATAAATAAAAAAATAAATAATAAATAAATAAAAAATAAAATAAAATAAAAAAAATAAATAAATAAAAAAATAAAATAAAATAAAAAAATAAAAATAAAAAAAATAAATAAATAAAAAATTAATTAATAAATAAATGAAAAAAAATTTTTTTTTTTTTTTTTTGAAATAGGAGAAGGGGTGAGAGATTGAGAAGAAAGAAGGTAAGCAGAAGAGAGAGGGTGAGGTAGGGTGGGCTCCCCCCAGGGGGGGAGCCCACCCTGCCTCAGGAAGAAGAGAAAAGGTTGTGAGGTCAAGTGACCCACAAAGTCAGATTGCCTAATAGCATGATCCTGCATTTGAAAAGTCAAATGCCAGTCCCACTCCCAGAGGAGTATTTATATGAGTTCCTGCACAAGTAGGAAAATCAGATATTGTCATACACCTTGAAGAGAAGAGGTGCCAGCAAGTGAGTGGGTCCCACAATGGGCAAGGGGCCCAGTGTCAAGCAATTTAATCTTCTTCATCCAAGGGTGACTTGTAGGCAATGAGCAGTGTCCCACACTGGGACTTGGATAATCTTCTCTTAGGGGATGAGAGGAGGAACACGGATTCATGAAGCTCAAGGATTGCTTGGAGTTCTTGGGGCTATTGTAGAAAAGTCCTTTTTGGGTTCGTGGGTTTGTCAGATAGCTACCTTTGTGAACGTCGAGAGATTCCTGTTAGGTCATGACAAAGATCAATATTCTGTTTGTGTTTTCTGTGATTCCATTCAGGATATGTTCTGTGAATTGAGTTTTGGGTTCATTATAAGATGGGGGTGCGTTGAACAGTTTGCTGTAGGTGAATTTGACGCATTTCAAATACAGTCTGGGCAAAAGTAGTGAAGGCTTTGTAGTTGGTTTCGTCAATTATGTAGAGGTGTTCCTGCCCACTGGGTATATTTCCAGTTTTGGTGATTAGGAGACTTCTGGGTAAATCATAAAGAGGGCAATTATACATGAGGTGAATCCAGTCTTCATTGTCACCGCATGTGCAGAGAGGAGAATCAGTGAGACCCAGGGCATGCAGCTTGGCCCGAAACGATCCATGACCAGTGAGAAAGAAGGAGACGTGAAGGCCTGGTGAGTACCATGGAGGAGGTTTTGGTGCAGTTATCATAACTTGTGGAAGAAATCTTTTAGTTGTTTCACCTTTGGTTGTTTGCTCCCAAGATCTTTGCCAATGCTGGAAGAGCTTAGAGTAAATCTGTTTCATTTCTTTTTTTGGATCGTTAGCTAGATCGAGTGTTATATCCAGAATGGTGGTGGGAATTCCTCTCTTTATGCGGTATGCAAGGCCGCGACGAATAACCTCCAGGTCCAGAGGAAGAGTGCCTGCTAAGACCAGCAGGGCAGGATTATTGACTGTGCAGCATGCTCTAGTCACAGTGAGTAGGATATTGCGTTGAATTGTATGTAGCTTTGCTTTATTACGTGCAATGATGGCACGAGGGAACCATATGGCTGCACCATAGCACACAGCTGGTAAGAAGATGGTTTTATAAAGTAGCATGAGAGTCCTCCTCTTCAAACCCCAGTCTGCTCTGCTAATTCTTATGATCATGGCAGTATAACGACGTATTTTATTGGAGAGGTAATTAAGATGAGGTAAGAATGTTAATCGGGAGTCGAAGGTTACTCCTAGATATTTTAGTTCTGTTTTGAGTTGCAATGTCTGCCCAGAGATTTTAATTTGGGGTGGTCTTCTTGTGTCCAAGGATCCTTTGAGGAGGATAGTCTTCGTTTTTTCCCCAGAGATGACTAACTTGTGGTTGTTTGCCCAATTTTGGAGGGTCGTTAAGGCAGGGGAGGCAATTTGCTCAAGCTGAGTTCTAGAATCAGCTTTGATAAGGAGGATGAGGTCATCTGCATAGGCCATGCAGTCCACAGGACCCAAATCCATAAGAAGAAATTCATCTAGTATCAAGTTCCAGAAGTAGGGCCCAAGAACCGAGCCCTGTGGGCACCCTCTAACAACTGGTCGGGAGGTTTTCTGAAAATTTGTTTGAACAGTGACTGAGCGGTTGAAAAGGTAGTTCTGGAGACAGCGGTAGAGGTTGAGTGGAATATTGATTTGACGTAATCTCCTGACAATGCTGGGCCACCAGATGGAATCGAAGGCACCAGCAAAGTCAATGGAAATAGCCAGTAGATATTTTTCTGTGGTTGAGTTTGCTGTGTTGAGCAGATTGTTCATAGCATCTTCAGTGGAGCATCCTGGCTTAAAGCCATACTGCTTTGGAGAGTCTACGTTGGCTGTCTGGTAGTAGGTGGATAATCTGGATTGAAGCAGCCGCTCCATTACCTTTCCCAAGACTGGGAGAAGAGCAATGGGGCGGTAAGATTTGGGTAGAGTAGGATCTTTATCTGGAGCTTTTAGGATGAGTCGAAGCACTGCCTGTTTCCAAGAATCAGGGAAAATTCCTTTCGCAAGGCATTTGTTGAATAGTGCTAATAGGTGGTTTGGGAGATGTGTTGCTGCTTTCTTGATGACCTCAACCTCAATATTATCATGACCAGGGCATTTATTCATTTTTGTTCTGTCAAGTGCTTTGTTCATTTCCTCAGAGGTGAAAGGAGGTTCTATTTTATTGTTGGAGAAGGCCTGGTTGTCTTGTTTAATTTGCTTTTGTTCATCATTGAGGGGACTCTCATCAGTCTGAAGTAGGGCATTCAGAATATTATTCATGGATTCAGCCCATGTGTGTGTTGGATTGCCATCAGGAGTCAGGGTTGCATTTAACATCTCTCCCCTGGGCAGCTTGTTCATAACAATGCGATAAACGACCCCCCAAGGATCTGCGTTACCAGTGGTTGTCACAAGGTTCTGCCAAGACACTTTCTTTTTCTGCCGAATGAGGCTTGTGTAGTCATTACGATATCTTCTATATGCTTCCCGTAGAGCCTGGACCTCAGCAGGAGGCCAGGAGTGCCTCGCTCTCTGGAAGGCTTTTCGGGCAGTGTGGACTTGCCGCCTTAGGTTTTCTAGTTCCCTGCACCACCAAGGGACAGCTTTTAGGTGCTTCTGACGTTTTTCATAGTTCTCTCACATGCTTGTTGGAGTGTGCTTGTTAGGAGGGAGAGGTGCTCCTGTGGATCAAGATGGTTTAGTTGGGATGTATCCATTTGTAGCTTTGATTTTATATTGTCCTTGAAGGCATTCCAGTCAGCTGTTTTGGTGGAGTATCTGATGATATCATGGTAGGTGGGAGGAGTACTATCAAGTTGTCTAGATAGATGGAAGGAGATGGCCCTGTGGTCTGAGGTGGTCCAGGCCTCATGAACCATCCATGATGAGAACTTTTGTGCTATGGACCGTGTGGCGAGCGTAACGTCAATGTTGCTTTCCCACAGGGTATTGCTGAAGGTAGAAAGGTGATGTGGTTTGTTAAGGACTTCAAATGGGGAAGATGAAAGGAAATCTTCTAATTGCTGTCCATTCTGGGAAACTATGTGGCCATCCACACGGCTATGCCACAAGCGAGATCTACAATTGGCATCCATCGTTACTAGGATTTTGCTGGAAGGTAAGAGGGTTATGACTGACTGGAGATATTCAATATATGGTGCGATATCAGTTCGTGGTCGGCAGTACAACGAGACTACATGCAGAGAGCCTTGTTGGCAGATAATGTGTGCACAAACACCAAAGGGGGTGCATAAGGAGTCGATCTTTGTGACTGTAATTGTAGTATTCCTAATAATGATTAATATTCCTAATATTTAAATCAGCTAGAGGTCTGACTAATCGTTTAATTTCAAGTTTATTTTCACATGACAGCGACAATCATGTTTTTAAGAAATTACTTATACATCGCAAATAAACACTAACAAACTGAACTAGCGTGCTATTGTTAGGCGTTTATTCGGAAGGCCGAAGCATTCGCTTTAATGGAAAGCATCGTACTTTCGGCGTTCCAAACAGAGGTGTATTGCTAAAAAAAATAGTACCGGAATGCTCGTTCTCCAGAAGACTATATGATAACGCCACATCGACTTACCGTAACTGAATCAGACTTCAGACTCACGGTTCATAGAACAACCACTTCTAGCGTTCAGCTCATGGTGAATCAAAATGCAGCGTTCGCATGCATCACAGTATATCTCATTCGTTGGATCTCTTTATCTAACACATTGTACTTTAGTAAGAAACGTTCAAGTTTCATTGAGAATTTTATATTTTTGTTTTTAAAGAAATCTATTAATTTTAAAGATTACTTATATATTTTTTTAGTAGCAATGGGTATTTCTTTATTAGCAATGGGAGAAATAGATATTTCTCCCCCCCCATTTATTATGCCACTGTTTCATAATATTAGGTGTATAAATTTAATTATTTTCTATTATGATATATAAAAAAAGTACCGGAACGTCGTTCCGGTGCGTTCCGAACCAAATACACAACTGGTTCCAAAATATTATTATATGCATGTGTGGGTTATTTGTTATACCCCTTTCACACTGAGAGCCAGTTTCAAAGTGGAGTGTCGCTTCATTACATTAAGGTCTGCGCTGGGTAGCACAGTGATATCGCCACCGTCCTCCCCAAATCAACTGGAAAAGGCCCGGATTCGAAACCCTTTCGATGATATGAGGAACTTTTATGGGCTTTTTTCACTCCGTGGCCGAGGTTTCTCCTTTCCCTCGAACCCGGGATTTTTCGTCCAGCAAAGCAGGCAAATAGACCAGAGACCACACGCAAGTTACAGACACAATACACATGGGTAGTTGAAGTAACTTTCCGGGTAACCCTAATAAATAGTTACTTTCAAATACAAGTACATTATATAACACCCTGCAGGCGTAACAGGATGGTAGGATCGCTGTCCTCCCTCATCAGATGAAAAAGACATAGGTTTGAATCCCATTGATGGCAAAAGGAATTTTCATGAGCTTTTTTCACAACGTGACTGAGTTATTTCGTCTCGGCCGAGGTAGGATGGTTTTCCCTCCAGGAAACTGACCACAGAAAACAAGAAATTTACTTGTTAAGATTATCCCATCTTCTGCAATACAATGGACTTCTATGTAAAGTTTAGTGTGATAGTATAGAATTGTAGTTTGTTCTTCATATCTATTACTTCTCTTTCATGAAAAAAAAAACAACGTTAAGAATATAGGCTACTGTATATACATAACATAATTTACATATAACATAATATATAGATGAAATATGGCCAAAGTCACTGATGCCCTACAGCAAACAAATAAACGTTATAAAACTCCCCGGTGGCTAGCACAATGGTTATAATTATTATCTCCCACATCTAGTGTATTCAGCTACCGGATGATGCCCTCTACTAGAGGATGCCCTCAGGGGTTGGTACTGGGGTCTCTCCTCTGGAACGCAGTCTTAGATTAGTGAATGACAAAATACCACGAGGAGGCTATGAAAATCGCATACGCCGACGACTTAGTAATTGCTGTTGAGGGCCATTCGAGGAGGATACTCGAGGAAAAATGCAAATTATATTAAATGATCTATTTGATTGGACCAAACTTAACAAACTAAAAATATCACCAACAAAGACCAAATTTATGACCTTCAAAGCTCATTTAACTATAATCGACCTCCTAAGGTCTTGATAGATAACTCTCAAATTCCATATATTTATATTATCCATAAAAACAAATATATAGGCATCCTAATCGATGATAAATTAAGCTTTCTGCCACATGTATGTAAACTTAGAGATAAAATAAGGAATTTTACTGCCTCAATAATAAGAATACCACGTAACCGGGGACTTAGTAAAAGGATCTTGTTTTATATTATAAAACAATATTTCTGCCAATAGTCTCATATGCGGCCACCATTTGGTATCACAGAGTCATAACGGTTAAAATGAAAATGAAACTAATTTCTCTTCAAAGATCCGTGTTATTATCTGTTTTAAATTCCCCAGAACTGTATCAAACAACGCATTACAAGTCTTAGCAGGAACCATTCCCCTGGATTTGTATATCGTATTCAAGGGGATGACAGATCAGCTTAGGAAAGGTTTGGCTTCCGAACTAATGGGAATAACATCTGATCCAGTGAACGAGGTCAAACAAGAGAAGAAAAGATTGTGGGAACATCTGACATCTGTGTGGCAGGATCGGTGGAATGCCAACGAACATGAAATAGTTATGAGGCAATTTATAACCAAAGTGGACTTTACTACCGCCAAGAAAATAAATCCTTGGTTTGCTCCTTCGATGAATAGAACGTACTTATTAACGGGACATGGCTCCCTCAGAGCCAAGTTACATGAACGTGGACTTGAGCCAGACCCTTACTGCACTTGTGGGGGTGTGGAAACTTGGTCTCATGTTTTATTCGACTGCCCACAGTATCTTCAAACACGTTTAGAGTTGTTTAGCAGTGTATCGGATCTGACAGAAGATAACGTAAGTCCCTTGGTCGAAAGCTCTAGGAATTTTAATGCTTTACAGACATTTTCAGTCACTGTTTTTAAGAGAAGACTAGAAATAAGATCCTTTCACCCTCGAGGAAATTAGATGTAGGATGTACAGATGAATTATTAAAGAAACATAGATTATTTGTTTAGGTTCTCAGCTGGTTGGAAGTCGCAGATCGGATGCTTGGATAGAACTCTAATGGGAGGATATACAGGGACCCTCAGGTGTTACCAGGATTCTCAAAAGAATGTTGATTGGTTCTGGGGCGTGATACCTGAAATTTAAAACTAAGGAACTAAATGGAAACATAGTTTACAAGCATAACATATTCTGAAACTTATGCAGTTATACCTTGTGTGGTCTTAAGTGACATCTAGATCTGTGACCATATAGATATGAACTATCGCATACATACACTTAAAACTACATGAACTTAATGAAACGTGTTTTTCACAACGAGAACTTTTGTAAGTGAAAATACTCCATTTTCTTACCTATGGACTGTCATTGGAATTCCAAATCATACACAAGTTAGGATTCTCGGGAAAAAGAGAATAATTAGAAGTCTTCAGCAACTAGAAGAGAACCACCTGAAGAAGAGTTTTAAGACTTATGCTGGCACAGAACGGAGAAGACTACTGGGACTGACTTCTTTCTTGAATGAAATCAAACTGGACAGTTCAGTTTGAAAATAAGAAAATAAGAAAATGTTTCATTTGAAAATAAGAAAATGTACTGAGAATAATTGAACTTGAATGAGATCAAACTGGACAGTTCAACTTGTGACTTCATTTGAAAATAAGAAAATGTACTGAGAATAATTGGAATGTGGTGAAAAAGACTAAGACTAGGAAATCATGTATATATGTTAATATAATTGTTACAATTGTTTTGCTAGAACATGCTCCTAGCCTTGGAGTGGTTGGTCCTGGTGACTCGGGACCAAAATTACATATCTCCTAAGAACCAGAAGTGTTGTTGACCCAGGCCCGGTGCTAGGGATGGGCACCAGGCAGCAGCTGCCCATACGTTGGCTGCACTCTGGTGGCATAATAGCCTGACAAACAAAACAACACACATTAATATTGCGCACATACACTGACACTTTTCAGGCTCATTATGCAGAATTTCTGCACCATAACAGAGTACAAAGGTGGAGATAGGCTAACGCCTAGGAGCCACCCCGATATAAGAACTCACACACAAACACACACACACAGTACCTTGATTACCATTATATAGAATGGATATATATATATATATATATATATTTATGTGTGTGTGTGATAATGTCTATAAAACTGTATATAATCTTGTATATAAATTATTTATATCGTGGGAATGTACATAA
The DNA here is from genome assembly GCF_048544385.1 of Mastigoproctus giganteus. Lineage (NCBI taxonomy): Eukaryota > Metazoa > Arthropoda > Arachnida > Uropygi > Thelyphonidae > Mastigoproctus > Mastigoproctus giganteus. The sequence continues at coordinate 69,673,649 of NC_143583.1, forward strand.
AATTGTGTGTGTAAATAAATGGAAAATGGAAATGGAATGGATACCGGAAGGAAAAGGCCAAAGTTTGAGTCCTATCGATGACTCAAGGAATTTTTATCGGCTTTTTCACAACGTAAATCAGCTAGGCTGTGTCAGAGGTTGTTTGCTTTTTTTTTTTTTTTTTTTTTGGCATCCACAAGCATAGACACTATAACAGATATCGATTCTTCGTAGCCTTAGTTTCTTTGGCCCTTAAGCCACAACTAATATAATTTGCCATTCTATAGCATTCTAAGGATTTTGTTAGTATCATTGTGTATGGCTTCAGAATTCAGGGTAACTGCTAATTCAGAGGATTAGAGAGTCATTGGAATGAGGCAGGTCAGCGACACGGGCCAAAATAATATTCACATCCTCCCTGTGAGTAGTTGTCGCCTAATGCACAGAAATAAAAATTTAAATAAGTGTTAAAAACCACCCTCAGTTATACACCACAAGAAAAAAAAGGAGTAAAGGATGCGTCAGTATTGTAAAAAGACAGAAGGTACACAAGGTTTTAATTTTTATACATAGTAATTCCAGGAGTAGTGTAAATAAATTAAACAAATTTGAACTTTTGATTAGATCAGCTGATATAATAGGACAAACAGGCACGTAGTGCCATTATAGGATTAAAATTTTCATTACTATGAGCACGGAGTGTTCAGCAGGATCAGTGAGGACGGATAGAAAAGGGAAATCATTCTTCTTATTGCTGATTCTGACCTGTCTGACTCGGGGCACAGTCTGATCGTTCTCTGAAAGCGATAAAATTGTGTCCAGATTCAGACCAAGTTCAAATGGATGTGTGTGGTGCAAGTTAACTTTGGTAAAGTAGTAGAAGGGTATATTACAGGCTAAACTATTCTGAGGAGAGTAACAAAAATCTATACAGGCAACTGAATGGGCAGCCATACATGATTGCCACGTTATGGGCGACTTTAACTTGCTTCTTATCGAACGGAATTTATAGGATGGAAATACAGTATAGGAAAATAGATTTTTGAGCTATCTGGATGATTGTTATTTATTTGAATGTGTCAGAGGAAGTAAAATGGGTTCTAATATCCTTGACTTGGTTCCCACCAAGGATCCAAAGCACATCCAAAACTTGCACTTCAGGAACCAATTTCTTGGAATCTATTAACTGGAGAGATTACTATACACTGTGGGAAATAGTCTAGGAATTTATCTTGAAGTAACAACAAATGTATTTGCTCCAGAGGAGAAGTTCAAAAAAAGAAAGATGCTGAAGTGGCAATAAGCGAGATTAAGAGTTTAATTGAATAAAGAAAAGCAGCATCGGATACCTATACTTTTACTTCTGCAATAACTTCCAGAGTAAAGTTGCCATTTGGTTTCACTGAATATAACTTATGTGATGTCTAAGGCAGTGTAGACATATAGAATACATACAATGGTTACTTCTTTAAAGAGTTCCAATTTCAATACACTGTGACTCTCCTCGCCAGTGGTTCTTTTATTTAAGGATTCTTAATGTCTGATGTTTGAGAGTCTTCTAGATGAACAGAAAACCCACTACACTATTATTATGGGAGACTTCAATGCTAAGGTTGGAAAAAGGCAAAACAGCGCAGAAGGGGAACTATAGGAAATTTTGGAATTGGTGAAAAAAATGAAAGAGGTGAAAGACTTGTGGAATTTGCAGAATCTCAAGGACTGTCAGTAATGAACACTTTTTTCAAGAAAAGGGTGAACAGAAAGTGGACATGGAAGAGTCCAAATGGATTAACTACTAATGAAATCGACTTCATCCTCACTAACAGAAGATATATTGTGAATGATGTTACCGTCCTGAATAAGGTAAATGTTGGAAGTGATCACAGAATGGTAAGATGTACACTTGATATAGATGTAGGAAAGGAAAGGAAAAAACTGACTCGAGTAAATAATACAAAGGTTTTTGAGATAACAGAAGAGGAGAAAAAGCAGTATGTACTGGAACTTAAGAACAAGTTTGAGCTTCTGCAGACTGCTGATGACCAAGATATCGACGAGGAATATTACAACTTTTTGAAAGTGATAAAGCCCAAGAAACTTATAGGGAAAAAGAAATCCAAAGAAGAAAAAATCAGTCAAAAAACACTTGTCATGATGAACCGAAGACGACAAATGAAAAGCAAGAAAAACACTGACAGCGAGAAAATTGATTATACTGAGTTATGCAAAGCCATTAGAAAGAGACTCAGAGAGGACATAAGAAGATTTAACACAAGAAAAGTAGAACAAGCATTAAGGGAAAACAAAGGATTTAAATCAGCAGCCATGAGCAGTAATACAGAAAGACAAATGATACTGAAACTGAAGAATAGCAATGGTCTACTTATAAACAGCAGAGAAGGCATAATTCAAATAGCAGAAGACTACTATAGAGAATTATACAAGGAGCAGGGGAATAATGCCAGCAGTGGGAAGATGGATTGCAAAGTAGCAACACATACGACATACCCAATATTCTTCCTGATGAGGTAGAACATGCATTGAAGAAAATGAAGAATCAGAAAGCCCCGGGGGAAGATGAAGTTACTGTAGAGTTGTTAAAATTGGGAGGAAGAGACATAACACAAAAACTGGCAAGGCTCTTCACAAATTGCATTACAAAACGTGTGACACCTAAGCAGTGGAATAATGCAATCATAGTTTTGCTGCATAAGAAAGGAGATAAATCAGAAATTGGAAATTATAGACCAATTAGCTTGTTATCCCACATCTACAAGTTGTTCACAAGGGTCATTACTAACAGATTAGAAAGAATACTTGATGAGAATCAACCGAAAGAGCAAGCTGGCTTTAGGACAGGATTCTCAACTATGGATCACCTTCACGTAATATCACAGCTAATGGAGAAAGCAAACGAATATAAAACACCATTATGCCTGGCATTTGTGGATAATGAAAAGGCATTTGACTCCATACAGCATAAGGCAATGTTTCGGGCACTGGAAAGACAATGCATTGATACCCCATATATTATGATTTTGAAGGAAATATATGAGAGTGCTACCTCCTTTATTAGAGTATACAAAGACAGTAGGAAATTTAAAATTGAGAAAGGAGTTCGACAAGGAGACACAATATCTCCGAAGCTGTTTACTGCTGCCCTTGAGGAAGCTTTCAGAAGATTAGACTGGTCGCAGAAAGGAGTCAATGTGAACGGAGAGTACCTAAACCATTTACGATTTGCAGATGACATTGTGGTCATAAGCCACGATCCCAAAGAATTAGAGGAAAATCTTAATCAGTTATGCACAGCTAGTAAGGATTTTGGACTAAATATGAATATGGCTAAAACAAAAGTAATGATGAACAAGTATGCCACAGAAAGGGAAATAATGATTGAAGGAGCAGTAATTGAAAAGGTGGAGTCATATACTTATCTGCGACAAGTTATTATCTGTAATAATGATAAATGGCTGGAAGTCAAGAGAAGAATAAATTTTGGATGGATAGCATTCAGGAAATATAGTCACATACTTAAGAGCAATATCCAGTTTGTCTGAAACGTAAAATAATGAACCAATGTATACTCCCCACCATGACTTATGGAAGTGAAACTTGGGCACTCACCAAAAGAATGGAAGAGAAGCTGAGAACTACACAGCGAAGAATGGAATGAATCATATTGGGAATCAGACTGTTAGATAAGAAGAGAAACACATGGATTAGGCAACAAACTCAAGTAAAGGACATTCTTATCAAAACTAAAGAACTAAAATGGTCTTGGGCAGGACACATAGCTCGAAGACATGATGACAGATGGACTAAGAAAATAACAGAATGGTATCCAAGAGGAGCTAGAAGAAAACCTGGAAGACAAAGGCGGAGATGGATAGATGAAATTCATGAGTTTGTGGGTAGTAAATGGATGGCCAGTGCTCAAAACAGAAGGAACTGGAAAGTTGCTGGAGAGGCCTTCATCCTGCAGTGGATTGAAAATGGCTGATGATGATGATGAATGTCTGATGTATCCTTAATGATTACCAGGTCGAGGATATTTCTTTCCCTTGTGGCATTTCTAACGCACTTTCGCCAGGAATTCTATTTCTGTTTTAGCTTCCCGTTCATTAATGCCGATACATATTTCCATTATTAGAAGGCTCTTTTTCCTCTGAGGTGTCGTACAAGAACTCTGAAAATACATGAAAGTGCTACTTTAAGCCGTATCATTAGATAAATGCAGATATGCCTTATCCTTAGCATCAGTAACTCCTGAAGGGCAACTCAATCATACCGACAAAGACGCTTACGCCATCTTTAATCAAATGAACACCATCTTTACAAATTACGGTAGTTTTCGTGTGTCTACGAGCGTATAGGCCATGCTGATAAAGTCTTCAGTCCCTCAAATCTTTAGTTAATTCACAAAGCTTTCAACATACAGTCTCTCCTATCGTGCCCGGACAGAACTGTAGTCATATACACCTGATGACCAAATATGCAGCATTTTTTCAGCTAGAAATTATATTTATTCAATAAAATTATCTGTTCATGCGCAACTAATGTCATTAGTTCCACATGAATAATAATTCTCTCTTTTATTATTCCAGGTATTACACACTTGTTATAATCAGAAAGTTGCCACACTAAGTAGAAAAGATCAGAGTTTAAATCCCATTAATGAGACGATCTATGGTTTTTTTTGTTTTGTTTTTTTTTTTTTTTTTCAAATGTAACTCAGTTAGTCGATCTCAGACGAGGATCGCACAGTTTTTCTCCCAGAAACTCGGCTTTTTTATCAGCAAACAGCAGCAAACTGACCGAAGAATACGTGAAATTTTAAGGCTATCAGAGCTCGTGGCCTTATTTGCCTTAACGTTTAACACACACCTTACGCCCTTAAAACACTGGCATCCTATTGGTAATATCAAAACTTCAGCTCCTCGCATATATACCTTAGTTCTAGGCCACTTATTCTTATTCAAAAAAAATTATCTTTCTCTGGAAGAATATTTCAATGGTCTTTTAAACCAGAATGTTCGGTTCAAAAGACGGTTCACTGAATCGCTTCTTCAGTGATTCAGCTAGCAATACGGCAATTAGTTGTGATACAAAGGAATAGCTTCATCAAGAAATATTTGAATTCGGTAAATCGCATTTATGAAGTACGCATCTGTATGTATACTTAATTGTTTAGGGACTTTGTGTATGTTAAACGCGAAAGCAACTAAGGTTATGAGAAATCAATGTATCCTGCCTGTAACTGGATTGCTTTTCTCCAGGAACCATACAACCTTCGCTTGAGACCGATTAACTCAGCAAGGTGTGAAAAAAACCCCATGAACATTCCTTGCATCATTGAAAGGATTCGAACTCGGACATCTTCCACTCAGTATGAGAGAACGGCGATTATAACCAGTGCTCTTTCATCGAGGAGTTAAAAGGATTGATTAAACTAAATGCTCTTGTCACTTACACACACACACACACACACACACACACACACACACACACACACACACACACACACACACACACACATACACACACACACGTGGGAATCACAGTTAGTAAAATCGCCGTCTTTAAGACCTGAGTTCGAGTCTTGTCGATAACGTGAGGAATTTTAATAGGCCATTTTCACAACGTGACTGAGTTAGTCGGTCTCAAGCAAGAGTTGCATGATTTTTTCTCTTGGACACTCAGGTTTTTCGTCTAGCAAACAGAAAATCGGCCACAGAACGTACTCATTTTACAGACAATATGGTCTTAGTCGCTTTTAAGTGCATTTTAATCTATCACGGAACAAATTAAATTTCTGAAGATGACTATTAACATTTTGCTAGTTACGGATCGTTAGGCCAAAAGGAAGACGATGAGGGGACTATGACTCTCAAGAAGCAAAATAAATCTCCGCTGAGGAAGGGGGATGGCTACTGAAATGCCAAAACCAGAGCCAAATTGAAATTTTGTTATAATTGTACGGAATTTAAAACATTTGGCGTGATTAAGATTTGATGTGTCTTAAGGGTAAAAGCAACTAAGGCTATGAGGCGGCAGTATGTTTACCGAGAGAGAGAGAGAGAGAGAGAGAGAGAGATAAAAATACTGCAAAAAAAAACACCAAAAAATTACTCATATCACTCACAGTAGGCCTATTTTCTGCGGTGTAGAAGAGCGGTGGCTATAACCAGTGTGCTGTCTGCCAAGATGCGTGAATCAATAAAGTTACTAATTTGATTATCCTGTTAGAACAATAACGTACGCATTTTTGACTGTCCAGTCAGGAAAAAAAAGTTGTATAATAATTGTTTGCTGTTTTTGGTCAAGGATGTTATTTCAATAATTGTCTTTAGTCGAGGATTTTATTTCCATTATCGCATTCGAAATCCTACCTTTGGTAGGATTCCAAAATCCATCTAGATAGAGCCCTCCTAAATTACCCTAAATGATGCGGTATCTCTCTCTCTCTCTCTCTCTCTCTCTCTCTCTCTCTCTCTCTCTCTCTCTGTGTCACTCATCATTTTAGTAATGACGTCTACAATTTAGCAAGGTCATAGTTTTGTCTTCTATGAGGAAGTTTTTATCAGCGAGACTCTCAGGTGTTTGCTGATTGGCTCTGTTAGAAAAAAAATTGTAAGGACTAAACGTGAGAAACAGGATGAAAGTGAAAACACCTCGTTAGAAAGTGAAACCTGAATCGCTTGCGTGCGTGATCGTGGTAGTAATGCTACTAGTTAGCTCGTACTTAGGTTCTTGTTCAATTTAATCAATCACAGAAACACTGAAACCGTTGATTAATTACAGGTAAGAAGTTCAGAGTAAAATTTAATATAAACTAAAATAAAATGTGTTAGTTTCTTTTTTAAAATATTATTTTTACCTGATATACTTGTATTAATCGCTTCATTTTCTGCAGTACGGAATATCGAGACTCCCCGAATTCAGTACTGTCTTTGAAAACCATGAGGAGATTATAGCTATCGAATAATTATCTATTGTAACCTTTACCAAGTTAGAAGATTTGTTCAACATAGTCATACAAACTATCGATTGAGTTTAATTTAATCGTGTCAAAGTAGGATAAAGATTACAGTGGAAATAGTTATAGTGAATTTACAGTTACAATTAAGTGTTGGATGTGGGATGGTGAGTAGTTGGAAATGCAACCAGTTGTTACGAACAGCTCATATGGGATTTTCCTACTTCTAGAAAAGTGTAAATACAGGGAAACTGGGACCTTTCGCTCATCCTGTATAAAATGCAATGTGAAAATAAAATTAACAACAATATATTGTTGTTAGTTTTTCAAAATTTCAGGGCTAATATTTATTAATGGACAATCTGTTCTGCTTGTTCTATTTAGACTACCACAGATGGATCACGGAGTGGCTGAAATTTTGTTGCTGCTGTTTGGTTTGCCTTTATACATCGATGCTCAAATCACAAGCAAGGGTGAATGCGCCGTTTTTGATTCCAAACTGAAATTTTCATTTTCTCAGGTAAACAAATATAAGTACAAATCAGTAAAAACTTTCAGAATTTAAAAATTAAATAAGCTTAGTATTACTTCCATTTTTGACAATAAAGCCTTTTTTAAATATAACCATTTCACAGTATATTCTAACAATAAAATCTAAGAATGCACTCTGTAATAAAAGAGTTAAGGTAACTTGTAGACATGTATAGTATCTTATGTAGGGCACCACTTGAACATCAGTTTAACTCCCCTTGGTACACTGTGATGGATACAGAATTCTGTAAAGAAATGTGTGTAATGTTATGGTTGTACAGTGTGTGTGTGTGTGTCAATTGTCAATCATTTGCTAAATGTAAAAAAGGGGGGCTTCTACCTAAAATGGAAGAGAGCATGACATACATAAACATATAATATTCACGACGAAAGGCAACAATTATTGTTGCTACCTGATGCTATTCTGTAGTGCGGTGCTTCACATGGGTTTCTCTTGTCCTTACTTTTATTTTCTTTTAATTCTCTGCAATTACTGAAAGAAAAAACAAAAAAAAACGTCTTGAATGAATGTAAATTGCCTCTGGGCCATATGAAATTCGGCGACGAGGTCTCCTCAATTCTGCTGCTCAGGTGTGTTAAATGCCAGTATGTTGTATGTTGTATGTGGTATCATGTACATTTGCTTCTGGATGTCCTGACATTCTGAGAAATGTTTTGTATTTCAAAACAAAAAATGAACAATTTTGATACCAGTGAAGGCTGCTCTCGATCAGTAAAGGATCTAGTTTATTATAAATAAATTTTCTGTTTACACTCTAAAAAGAGCACATAAGATCAGAGACATTTACAATTATAGGAATAAATTATAGCTATGATTATTTTAAAATAAATAAATTACTATTAGTAATAGTAGTAGTAGTAGTAGTAGTAGTAATGGCAAATGATGCAAGAAAGCAAGCTTATACAGCATCAGCCAAAAAAAAAAAAAAAAAAAGAAGAAAAAAAAAAAGTTCACCTATCCGTACCCTCCGAGAATTTATCTAGTTGAATTTATCCAACCCATCCATTTCTACAACACCGGATGGAAGTCTGTTCCAACAATCAACCACCCGCTGGCTGAATGCAAACTTCCGCACATATATCCAGCAACCATCCTTCCTCAACTTAAATTTATGCCCCTCATGTGCGTGGTCTCAGCAAGAGGAAGAATGCCATTTACATTCAACTTATTCAATCCGTTCAAGGCCTTAAACACCTCAATCAGATCACCTCTCAGATTCGTAGTCTCCAGACGCTGCAATTTGCAGAACTGAAGCCTTTCTAGGTAAGAGCATCCTTTTGTTCCTTTCACCAATCTGGTCACCCTTCTCTGCACCCAATATTTATAGATATTAGACCTAATATTAGATATAACAAATAAGAAATCAAATTTATTTAAAAATGTTAGACAAAAGATTGTTTCACAATGTATTTGAAGTATTTCCTTCAGAATTCAGAATATAGTAATTCTGTTTACTTTTCTGTTTTATTTTAAAGTTTTTAATGGTAATAATCCTTTTGCAAATTACTGGCCGGCCGTGGCAGTATGATTAGTTTAAAAATTGCAAAATTCTGTTCGACTTCCATACATGCGCAGTCCGTTAACTTATAATAATTAATATCGTTTGGCGCTGTAAATTATAATTATCGTACTGTAGTCAGTATTTGTTCGTAATGGTCATGGAGTATTAACAGAAAATTTTATTTTATTTAAAATTTTGCAGAAATATTGATAGAATGACTCGGAATATCAAAAAAAATTAGTAAAAAGAAAAATTTTAATTTAAAATAAACTCACTTTTATTTTTACTACGCGCATTGAATTACTAGCTACATACAGCAGATACGCACGCCATGGTAAGCAAACGCCCAAGATGTCCGTGGGATCCAAGACCTTGACTTGCAGCTGGGACATAAGTAGCAAGGACACATTTATAATTCATAAATGAGTAGGATGACCATCTGTCCTTGAAAGTTACCATGAAGAAACTAAGGCTACGAATATGTAATGTATCATGAAGATTAATCAAACTTTCTAGAGTTAATGAGGTTAACGAGAAGTTTAAAACACGACGCTCACCGCAGTTAAAATATAAAATTATAGTGTGTGTGTAAAAACCGGTATTGTGATTTTCATTTTTAGGGTTACTTCACTTTTATTTTCATTTCCTTTTCAGGAAAAGCGGAGGGAGGCTATAATAAGCGCTAAGGTAGTTAAGGTCATGAGGCGTCAATATATCGTGTTCATAAACTGCGTATATTCTAAAGTCGATTTGTCTGCTTTTATAACTGAAGGCCGAGCTTCCAGAAGTATAATAAATAATAATGATGATAATAATAATAAACAAGTTACTTTCACTAGAGAAGATGGGTATTTCATGGATTCCAATCCATGCCTTTTCCACGCACAGTATGGAAAACCAGCGGCATAACCACTGTGCAAACCGCAAGGACCCAAAATAAGCAAACTGACCACAGTATACACTCAACTACAGACATAATTAGCTGAGGCTTCATTACCTTAGCTGCCGTGGCTCTTATTCAGTGGCGCATTTTTTTTTTTTTTAATTTGCAGACCCTAAACAAAATATCTGTATACGGTCCGCTACAGAAAAAGAGCCAAGGGACAAATTTCAAATAATGATGCTGGAAACACTAATTTGATGCTATTTTTTGTTTAATAAATGCTATAACGGCTGCATACGTATTGAAATCTAAGGTTTTACACGTTAGATATTACACGTTAGTTATTAAAAGTTTATGTAATTAATACGAAGCAGGTCCCACTAAATGATGGCCCTAGACAATTGTCTAACTCAATTAGGCATAAGTTTTTCCTTAAGTTCATTTTAAACAATCCTTTGAAGCCGCTCTCCAGGAAAAACACCATCTTCTAAAGAATTCTCAAGAACATTCTTTGCTTATTTATTATATCTTTTTTTCAGGAAATATCACAGACACAGTAATGGCTGATTTGTAAGGCATTAAAATAGTCACTTTTGGATGCACTGTCCATGTTCGGCACGCTGGAGGCGGTGATGTTATCGTTTGGGGGGGTTGTTTTGTGGCATGCCTTGGGTCCTCTAATTACCTTTAATCAAAAGCTCGATGGAAACACCTACCTTTCTATCGCTGCCGACCAAGAATACCCCTTCGTGGTGACACTATGAACAAGACAACGCGATATGCCAAAACGCCCGGTAGGTTGCTAGTTTGTGTCAAGAACATGACAATGAATTCTCCGTTCTCCCATGGCCGCCCAGTTTCGACCGATTTCAACCCACTTGGGCATGTGTAGGACCTATTGGGAAAGGGCATTCGATGCTACGACCATCCACCTGACGTGCGGCCATTGCTAGACATGTTGTTCAACTCATGAGTAGCACTTCCAAAGGACGTCTTGTCATACCTTGTGCAGACAATGCCAAGGGTGTACGGCTGTATTACGAGCAAAAGATGGCCCACGCGGTATTAAGTAGGTGTTCCTAATGCAAAGCCAACTCAGTGTATATTATAAGAGTGCTTCATTATGATAAGAAAGTCTTTCAATTCAGTCTCAATAGTTTATCGCAGGAATTTTCCGAAGAGTCAATTCATTTCTATACATAACTCTCTGTGCAGAGCTTGTAGTGTCTCAGATACTGTGAGTGGAGATTTGGCGTATTAATAATTTGGCTTCCCAGTTATCAAGCCCAAGTTTAGTGGGGTGGGGGGGACTCCTGTTGTGGTCTGCACCGATAGCCCAACTTTTTTCAAATCAATCGGCATTCTACAGAATGAATAGGTAAAGTGTTTAATAATATGAACATCCACTTTTCGTAGTTTTTCTGGTCATTCTATAGAATTCCTAAATTATAAACGTGTCAGAAAATTAATCACTTTTTATGTTGTGGACAGGTTTTTATTTAAATCTTCACGATAAAAATAATTTGTGTTCTGCTTTTCTAAATTAATATTTTAAAATATTAACCATTTTATATATTTTAAAGATATTAATTGTTATTAATTTGATTTTACTAAAATATTTTATTGTTAAAAATTTATAATTGGAAATAAATATTTGTAATGTGTTATTATATTTTTTTGTGATTTGATCTGATACTATACAATACAATAATAAAGTGTATTGTATTGTATTTTATTATCAAGTTTTATTTCCGAAGAAATACTTCTTTACATTTCCATACATACAACAACCATTTATTAATTTTCTTTTCACTGTACTTGTGGATTAGACTAGTTAAACATTAGACGGGAATTACCCTGACTGCTACACCAATATAATAGAGAACAAGTAGTAGGTACTGTAGTTATCTTTTTCCTGTAAGATTCTTCATTTTATTTGCTATAATTTTATTACTTCATAAAGTTTATGGGAAGTGTATAGCTTTTAAAGCAATAAGAAAATTTTTCTTGTAACTTTACTACATGTAATTCGTGAATCAGAATATGAATTTTTTTTATTATTATTATTATTTTTTTTTTCCTTCCTGTGTTGGGTACGATCGTGATTTTTTCCCAAGGTTAATGATGCCAATGCAGTCTTGTCCGGTTACTAGCAGCTGTTATTTCTTTTTTTTTATTTTTTTCCTTTTCTTCTTCTCTAACGAGGCAATTAGGAATTTCTGTTATCTAAATTGGCGAATGGATCCGGTAGTCTTTATTTCATAACCAACTACTGCAAATATAGAAAATTTTACACAATAAAGATTTTTTAAAAGAATCAAACAGCAAATCTTATTCTTCGAGAATTCATTATTAGCATGAGCGAATATATTTTAAGGAAAAAACCCCTCAAACAGCGTATCGTAGGAGTGTCCGGTCCATGGGCTGCGTGTGGCCTATTTCTTCTATTGTGCGGCCCGCAGCCAGCCATGTAGTAGCTGGGCGCGGGCCTCTTAAGTGTATTCCTACCTCCTACCTCTCGAGCTTAAAACTTGCGTATCACAAAATTTGTATAATTTCACATTACTTTTGAAGATATCCAGTTTTGGCAATATTCGATTTTTCTGCATTAATATTAGTATTAGTCAGAACAAACGATGTAAGGAAGTGGATTTTTCTGCATCAGCCAATAATAATAATAAAATAAATTAATGATAAAACAACATAGAATATTCATACTATATTCCCATTTCCACCAGGTAAACATCTAATCCTGCTCTGAATTTAGCAAGACTCACTGCCTCTACCACATTGGGAGGCAGCTTATACTGGTGTTCGACAATCCCCTGCTCATTAGTGAACTTCATGATATCCAGTTTTTTTTTTTTTTTTTTTTTTGTTATTCCATGAGATTTTATATATTTGTCCTCTACTTCTCGTCTCGCCTACGAGAGAAAACAGATTTTTCTCATTCATTTCACTTCAGTGCCTTACTTACCCCATTCACCGCCTTATTCATATCAATCAGATTTCTCCTCAGATGGCTAGATGTCAAACTTTGCAGATTGTCGTTGTTCTTATAATAGGGTTTTTGGAGCATCAGCGACTAAGACCATACTGTTCTGGCGCCTCCGTAGCCAGGTGGGAAGGAGCAGCAGTGCGTAGCACACGCTTCTTGATTAGACCGGGGTGTTCGAGCCCGTCACCACCAAATACGGAGGATGCGGAAAGGTCAGGGAATGACCACCGCATATCCCGGAGCAATATGGCCTTAGTTGCTAATGTTCCTAAAAACCAGATAACATAACAGCTCCGTATGTACTATCTGTAAATTGCGTGTGTGTTCTGTGGTCGATTTTCAGTTCGCTGGACGAAAGACCCTGGACCAGTGTGTGGAGTACGGCGATCTACCAACTGTCCTACGAATGAGAGCAAACTGCGCAGACCACAGTTTTTAAGTCGTTCTTCATGTGTGCACTGATTGGTTCTTATCACTAATCTGGTTGCCATTTTTTAACCCTCTCGAGAAGTTGTCTTTTGTAGATTCTAATTAAATTTTAACCTGATTCGGGCCGTACTCGGGAATGTTGTGGGCCTCATGTGGCCCACAACACTCGCTATAATACACAACCTCCTTAGTTTAAAAAATTAGAAGGAAATTGAATATTTGGCAATCAAAAATACTGTAGCAGATATGCTTCCCATCTAATTGGAAATAAATATAACGAACGCCTTTAAGTATTTCAACTTTGCAGAAAATGAAATTTCCAGTATTTAACTCTGCCAAGTACACAGGCCTCAAGTTTTTATGTATAAGATTATTATTATTATCATTATTATTATTATTATTATTATTATTGTTGTTGTTGTTGCTCTAATATTATTTCTCCCTGATTGGGGGATTCCACTCCGTGACGGGTACTGTTACCAAGTACACAGGGTGGTTGTTATGTCTGGTGTTGCTGTTGGCCGAGGAACTCTGACTATCCCACAGGTGTTTAGGATTGCGACTTTCTGGAGTTCCTTGTAGGTGTTCTCTAGGAGACCTATTGCTGCTAGGCTGCTATGTAGGGTCTTTGGCACCATACCGGTGGTTGATGAGCGGGATGGTCGTTACTTCTTGCATATGTCACATCTCCTTGACCTCATGTCTCAGGTTCGTGTACTTCCTGATTTTTTTTTTTCCTCATGGGTTTTCTGGAAATTGCTAGTGTTCGGCATCGCCATGTCAATCAGGTAGGTAGCCTTTTCCATCTTGTCCACAAGGGTTATGTCCGGTCTGTTGTGCGGGATGGTCTTATCCGTTATTATGGCGCGGTCCCAGTACAGCTTGTGGGTTGGGGTCTCTAGTACTGCCTGGGGTTCGTACTTGTAGTATGGTACACTTTCTTTGGTCAACTGGTATTTCCTCGATAGCTTCTGATGTATTATCCTGGCTACCTGGTCGTGTCTATGAGTGTACTCAGTCTGGGTGATCACCTTGCACCCTGCGGTGATGTGTTGGATCGTTTCTGAGGCCAGGTGGCATCGTTGACATGTGTCATCTGACATTCAGGGCTCCTTTGCGATATATTTTCTATAGTTTCTGGTGTTGATTACCTGGTCTTGGATGGCCAGCATGAATCCTTTAGTCTCGGGGAAGAGTGTACCGCTTGTGACCCATGCATTGGAAGCAATTATTATTATTATTATTTAGTTTTTAGAATTGAAATAAGTAGAGGTGGCTAGCAAAATTTTTAAATTATGGTTAAGAATATGAATTTTTCTTCAAAGGGAATGTGGGAATAGGCTTTTATATAAATTTTGTTTTGTAAAGAAGTGGTATGTAATCGAAGTTGGTTAAAGAAACTTTTTTTTTTTTTTTTTTTACAATTTACGCAGTAGCTGGTGGAAAACATTGATTATTATGTAAATACAACCCAGATAGAATCTTAGGCCTCATAATCTGTTACTGTTTCTTAGGATCTCTGTTCAAGAAAATATTTTAAGTGTTTTTTTTTTGTTTGTTTGCTTCAATAATAAAAAGAAGCATATGTACTTTATGAGCACCCTGAGTGCAACTCAATTGGCTAGCCATGCCTCTTGTTCTTATACTTGACAAGGAATTCTTTTTTTTTTTTTTTAAGTTACGAATCTCGTTTCAAATTAAAGTTGATAGTCAACGGTCAAGAGGTAAACTATCTTTTTTGTTAACCTTCATTATTGAAGTAAAAATGAACTTGTAATATTATAAGGAAAATATCTATATATCTTAAAACCTAACGAATCAGGTCAGCTGTAAACATATGCCCAAATATCAGGGTGTCCTCGTGAGGAGGGAGGCAATGAAAGAACTCTCGACGGAAAATTATAACTTAATCGAAAATTACAAAATTACCTAGCAAACCCCCAGAGAGCATACTAGTGTGCTGTCTGGGGGTTTTCTAGGGTTTTACAATGAAGCAAAAATTCTGCTACATAACAAGAGTATAGTGCACATTGTGTGAAAAGAATTATGTGGAGTGAATATTGGATATATTTTATTTAAACTAGGCACACGTGATTCCGCATTTGTTTTGCAATTTTAAATGTTTACTGAGTCTTAAATATAGAACTTCTTTTTTTTTTCCAATAAACAGTCTGTTGACAAAGCTGGAAGAGACCAGGGAGTCAAGCTCCAGGAAGTCAAGTATAAATTTCATAAAATATTGAAAAGTATATCATTTGCATAAACATTTTTATTTTATTATTATCATCTGCATAAAGATAAGCTTTTACATAGAGGTAGCTCTTCCTTTTATATGGTTTCCTACGTTTCATTACTTCAGGTCTAAGTTTAATATCCATAAAATGTGTCAGCTTCCAACAGTTCGTCATTGTACTGTAAGATTAAAGTAATGATTACACTGCTTTAACGAGAGAGAGAGAGAGAGAGAGAGAGAGAGACCTTGCTCTTTTGATAGAAGTATAAATTAGGATTTATCGATGAAAATTTAATAAGATAAGTAGATTATTTCATGGGTCATCAAATAATTTTCAATTACTTCGTTGAGAATAAGGCTATTAATCAGTAATAGTTGAGTCACCTTTGGTAATGGGTCATCATATGGTCTTGATCTTAAATGTAATTAAAGAAATTTAATTACATTTAGATGTAATTAAATGTATATTATAATTAAATGTGTGTCAGTCGTTGTAATATATAAAAAATAATCTTGATATTAGGTCAATGCGTTAAAAAGAAATATTCCTGTTTCTCTTAAATCTCCTATACAAAAATTCCATCGAGTCCTGAAAATTTCTTATTTTTAAAATGTTCGCTTATGTTTATAATATCATGAGGTGGAGGGTCTTTAAAGTAACGCACAAGTTTGATACAAAATCAGTATTTTTTTAAAGAATTTAGATCAATTGGGAAAAAGTTTTGCTCAATGTATCAGCGATACTTGAAGCAAATCTAGCTGCAATTGTAATTAAGGGATCTCTCCAGTAGAAATCTGGTTAGTTGTCTTAAGAGTTCTCTTAGTTCACTTATTTACAAAATTAAAAATATTTATTATAAACAGTCTGCCATTTCTCTTTCTGAGAAGTCTGTTTGTTATTTAAAAAAATCTCAGTAGTGCATTTTTTGTTTTGTGATTGTTACTGTGCCTGGCCATAGAAGTTTTTATATTTCCTGAATAGTTTATCTATCTCTGAACCATTAAAGACTTAATTTCAGCAGTCATCCATAGCTTACCTTTCCTCTTTTTTTGTTTTAAAAGTATTCACAGAATTATCATTAGCATTTTTAAACTTGTATCTTGACTTAGCAATGATTTGGAGGTTTGCTAACGTAGTATTCATATCAAGTATGCTAATGTAGCTTGAGCACTCAAGACGAGAAATTCTGGTATTAAGAATGGTTAGTACTAAAGAACCTATTCTTTTTCCGGTTGTAAATAACTGTTTGAACAGGTTTGTTAGTATAATTTAAGAGATGTCACTGTAAGATTGGCGATTGTCAGAGTACTCTTAGGATGTAGGAACTGACTTATAAAAATTTAAAGTTGGTGGTTACGCGATCTAGGAAAAAGTTGCATCCTTATCAGCCATTTTCTATTGTCCGGTTATTTTAAGTAACATGATCAAAACTAGCACAATTTATTTCCAATAATCATCATATTATTATGATAATAATTATGAAATACTATGTTTATTTCCAATAATAAGAATAATATTACATGACATGACCAGATCGCTAGGATAATACATCAGAAGTTAGCGCAAAAATACCAATTAAACAAAGAAAGTGTACCATATTATAAATACGACCCACCGGCCGTACTAGAGACTCTTACTCACAAGCTATAGTGGGACTGCACCATAATAACTGACAAGATTCCCCACAACAACAGACATAATTCTTATTGACAAGAAGAAAATGGCTACCAAACCTGATTGACATAGTGGTGCCCAACACTAGCAACTTCCAGAAAACCTTCCAGAGGGAAAGATCAGGAAGTACACAGACCTAAGCCAGGAAGTCAAAGAAATGTAGCATGTGAAATAAGTAATGACCATCCCAATCACTGTCAACCGCTGGCGTGATGCCAAAGAGCCTCCATAAGAACCTAGTAGCAGTAGATCTCCCAGAGAAACTTACAAGGAGCTCCAGAAAGCCACTGTCCTGAACTCCTGTAGGATAAAGAGTTCCTCGACCAAAAATGGTGACCGAACGTAGCAAACATCCCACGCACAAAGTACCAGTAACCGTTGCAGAATGGAGAAAAACCCTTTAGGAGAAGAAAGAGATAATAATAATAATATACATTAGATTAGATTAAATTTCAGTAATCAAATTTTAATGAAGCAACGAAAAGTCACAAATTATAATTGACAACATGTTCCGTGTCATAGGTCTTAATTTTCTTATTTCTATTTCCGAACAGTTCTACACAGGAGTTTGGTATGTCATCGAAGGTTATCCCAACCGTTATTACGCTGATCATTCATGCCAGGAATTCTCAATGACAAACAACGACAAGTATGTCTTCATTAATGAAACAACATTCAACGAAAGGTAAAATTAACAATTTTTTTTATATTAAAGATAAAGTAATTTAAAAAATAATGATAAACTATCTGCTCTTAAGGGTCATGTGAGAATATTAAGAGGATAATAAATTTTGACTAATTGCCTAATGGCTAAAGGCAAGAATAAACGTAATTGCGTTTATTCTTACCTTTGATAAAGCTGATGTAAGGATTTTATTTTACTTTATCAAAAGCTGCTGGAAACACAAAAGTTGGAGTGCATATAATCCGCTCTGACGTTGAAGCCTTTTTTTTTTTTTTTTTCTTTTTAAGAATACACAAGTTCCAATAAGATACCAGTTTAATAGAACGAACGACGTTTGAAAAGTTTTTAGATTGGCCACACTGCAGAAATGAAAGCGGCTGGAGTGGAGCGGCGACATATCATGTGGCTGTGGTAGGGATCATAAGCTACACTGCTCGACAAAATTAATAGAACACGCAGAAAACGTGGTGTAATTCGTGCAGCTTGTAATGAAGCGGTACAAAATTTTGTATGGTGGCGTACCATAGAATAACGGTGAAATTAGGACACAGCGAGAAACTTCGGACATTACAGAAATCGATACAAGATGCTCGAAAATACGGTCACATGATATCAGTACGGCGTATGATTCCCTCCAACGGCTAAACAGGCCTAACAGTGGTAAATCATGCTACATATAAGGGTGTCTATAAGATTCTGTGGCAACAAATCCCATTCTTCCACCAGCGCAGACCTTAGCTCACCAAGCGACCGAGGAGTCTGCACGGGTAGCACAGTGGTATCAGCACCGTCCTCCCCACACCGGGTAGAAAAGACCCGGGTTCGAATCCCGTCGATGACGCGAGGAACTTTAATAGCCTTTTTTCGCTTCTTGCTGAGTTAGTCGGTCTCAGGCATAGACAGCAAAGTTTTCCTCTAAGGAAAACTGGGGGTTTTCGTCCAGCAACGCAGGCAACTCGGCCAGAGAACACACACAATTTACAGACAATAAACATGGGTAGTTGAAAGTTACTTTTCAGATGACCCTAATATAATAGTTTTTTTTTTCGAAGTGACCGAAGAGTTGGCTGTCGGGAGCAATACGACGTCCAAGGGCGCGCCACACATGCTCAATCTGATTTAAGCCTGGTGATCGTGATGGCCACGGCAGTCGTTGGATATCCTCAGTTTGAAGATATTCCTCTACCACTCGACAACGCCACTATATGCAGTAGCGTTGTCCAGCATGAACAGAAAATCTCGGCCAACCGCACCCCTAAAATGTCGCAGATAGGGTTCGAGGATCTGTTCTCGGTACCTCTGCGCAGTTACTGTACCCCTATTAAAAACATGAAGAGGCGTGTGGCCGTTGATCATTATTCCGTCCCACACGATAACACCGTCTCCACCCTAAGCGTCCCTTTCTCTAATGTTGTAGGGATGGTACCGCATTCTTCGTTGTCTCCAGATGAAATGACTTCTACAACCTGTTTATAGGATAAAACAGGACTCATCAGATAACAGAACGGTACTCCATTTGTCAGGGATCCAAATTGCATGTTCATGGCTCCAGTTTCGACGAGCTCTGCAGTGGTTTGGGGTAAATGGGATAAACTACTATATTAGGGTCACCTAGAAAATCACTTCAGCTACCCATGAGTATTGTGTCTGTAAGTTGTGTGTGTTCTCTGGTCGATTTGCTTATTTTACTGGACGAAAGCGCCCAGTTTCGGGAAAAAAACCTTGCTATTTACTCCTGAGACTGACTAACTCAACCACAGACTGAAAAAAACCTATAAGTTCCTGACGTCATCGACAGGATTCGAACCCAATACCACTTTATGATACCACTGTGCTATCCGCGCTACCCATTTACCCCGTCTGTGCTACCCATTTACCCCACAGACGGGATAATGGGATACAAACCACTGTCTTCCATACAATCCACTTGAATTGAACTTTTTTCTTACCACAGTCCGGTTGGAAATTTTTCACCTGTGGCCGCAGAAACCTCAAGAGAGGTCGATGAGAGGGCATCGTAGGGTTCCGTTTGCTGTTACAGCCAGATAGCGGTCTGTTATAGTTGATGTAGCCCTCGTGCGACAAAACGTTTGTATGCTCTGCATTGATAGTTATTATTTTATTTATTTATTTTTTTTATTAAATCTGTTTATTGCTCTGCTCAGGAGTACCTCCTGGACAGCAGTAAGCTAGGGGAGCGATATTTACATTCAGAGGTTAAGGCAGGGACAAGTGTCCGGCGGTTACATGAAGTACATGTATACTTAACCTGAAAGGTACAGAACTTACAGTGTTTATTATTTTACTTTACATACTTGAAAGTTATGGAATACCGAAGTGTCCCAAATCATTTTATCAAAAAGTGCTGTAAATTACAAAAACATGAAAAATATGTACAAAAAAATATTTAGGATTGGGGCAGTCCATCACCAGTTGTTGCCCGTAGTATCACATCAATCTTGACTGTCTTAATGCTCACAGCTAGTCTTCTTTGGAGTAATAGCTGCTAAGAGAGGGGACCAATGACGGCTTCACTTTATTTTATTTTACATTCATCGGTCATGGAAAGCATTGTCGTGGCAATTTTCCTTCTGTCATAACGGTAGATTTGTATATATGTCCGTTAGCTTCTGGCGTCTGTATATAAGCTGCTGGCAGAATTTATCCAGGTCGATAGCTAAACTGTTGAGCAACTCTACCGTGTTTCCTGGGAACATGCGTCTCCAACCTTTTCATGTTGTAGAAACACGGGCTTCTGGCAATGTGGGAAGTTTTTTTCAGATCAGTGATGTCAGGGGCTTCGAGTCGTCCTGCGATTAGTCTGGCCAGTGTAAGAAGGTTAGCTGCCACAATCTGTTGTTCAATGGCGTGACTTCAAGATTTATTTAGAGATGGGCCCTAGAAATGGTGTATTGGTTGCCAGTCCGCCAGTTGAACCATTTGAGGAGCCAGTATTCCAGGCTGAGGAACTTGTTGAAGTGTGTTGTGGGAGCAGATGACTAAATAGTTGCTGTATAAATAAGTATAGGGTACAGAAATCGAAAAACATATTTCTTTACCAGTTCAGCGTCATGAATTCCCGTTATTTCTTGGCGGATCGCCCACATAGCGGAGTACATTTTGGTTTTTGTGTTCAGGAGGTGAGCCTGGAATGTCATCCCCCTCATCCCATAATATTCCGAGATCCTTGTGTGCTTTTACTTTTTGAATAGATGATCCATTGATGGTAAGATTGATATCATTGCGTGACTTGTTCCAGGTGAAAGACATTCCAGCTGTCTTTGCTTGATTAATCTATAATCCCATTGAGGACAGATATTGTTCAAGGTTAGGGATATTTTTACTTGCCTGCAAGTTAGTGCTAAGAACCTGATTTTGGTCAGAAGATGTAATGTAAAGTTTCAGGTCATCAGCGTTGGAGGGTTGATGGGAGGACTCCCCCCTTGTGGGACACCCCTATTAGTAATGCATGTTGTCCGAAAGTGTGATGTGAGATGATGAGGTATCTATGCTTCAGGATTGATTTAATGATGCTGAGAGTTCTTCCTGTGATGTTGAAGTAGTGCTGGAGAATAGCGATTAGAGCTGTTATGTCTATTTTGTCATAGGCCCCTTATGTCAAAGAAGATAACATCAAGCTGTGTCCTGTTGTTGAGAGTTTCTGGATTCTGATAAGGGTGTCCAGGAGGTTGCTAATAGTAGATCTTCCCTTAATCACGGTATGGAGGTACAGCGGCCTGTGATTGAAACAGTGGTCTGCAATGGTGTTGCAATGTTGATATTGATGGGTCAACTGTTGATGATCCTGCTCAGGTAGCTAACAAACTAAATGAATATTTTGCATCGACATTCACACATGAGGAGTTATTCAGCGAGGGGAATGCCAGAGGTGTATTCAACTCTAGCAGTAAGCTACAGAATCTTGAAATAACTGGGAGTAAAGTGGAGGAGAAACTGTTGAAGATAAACACAAGAAAGGCACCCGGGGTGGATGGGATCTATCCAGTTATATTAAAGGAGGCAGCAAAGGAAGTAAGCAAACCCTTAGCCATAATTATGAGAGCTTCCTTGGACTCGGGGGAGGTACCCATAGACTGGAAATGTGCAAATGTGACCCCAATTCACAAAGGAGGATCAAAGGCTGACACAAGTAATTATAGACCTGTGAGCTTAACTTCTGTTCCAGGAAAATTAATGGAGGCACTAGTTAAAGAAGCACTGCAGGATCATTTAGACAAGACTTCAGTTATAGCTCGGACACAGCATGGTTTTGTTAAGGGGAAGCCTTGCCTGACCAATTTGATTGGATACTATGATGCAGTCACAAAAGAACTGGATGCAGGGAATAGCTTTGATATTATATACTTGGATCTTAGAAAGGCTTTTGATACTGTTGCACATGGAAG
Source organism: Mastigoproctus giganteus (assembly GCF_048544385.1). NCBI lineage: Eukaryota > Metazoa > Arthropoda > Arachnida > Uropygi > Thelyphonidae > Mastigoproctus > Mastigoproctus giganteus. Next base: position 69,695,970 of record NC_143583.1, read on the forward strand.
ACTGCTACACAAATTGGAGCAGTGTGACATTGGAGGCAAATTGCTGCTATGGATAAAGGGGTGGTTGAGGGGGAGAAGACAGAGAGTGGTAATCAATGGACACTGCTCATCGTGGACTAATGTTATTAGTGGAGTCCCTCAGGGCTCAGTGTTGGGTCCATTATTGTTTTCTGTATTTATAAATGATATTGATGATGGTATATCAAGCTTAATGTCCAAGTTTGCAGACGATACAAAGGTTGGCAGGGTTGTCAAGGACACTACTGACACTATGCTGCTGCAACAGGATCTGGAAAGGTTGAGCAGATGGGCTGAGAGGTGGCAAATGAGGTTTAACATTGACAAATGTAAAGTACTACACATGGGAAACAGCAACCCCAGATCAACGTATCAACTCTGTGGTACTACACTGACAGTGGTAGAGAATGAAAGGGACTTGGGGGTGGTTGTGCAGGCAGATATGAAGTTCTCTGAGCAGTGCAGACGGGCTGCAAGAGTAGCTCATGGAGTATTGTCAATGATATACAGGAATTTTTCCAGCAGGGATAAGGAGGTGATTATTCCCTTGTATAAGGCAATGGTCAGGCCACACCTAGAGTACTGTATACAGGTCTGGAGGCCTCATTTCAAGAAGGATGTAGAGCTGCTGGAACGAGTACAGAGAAGGGCAACAAGATTAGTGAATGGAACAAAGGGGTGCTCTTACGAAGAAAGGCTTAAGTTTTGCAAATTACAGTGTCTGGAGACTAGGCACCAGCGAGGTGATCTGATAGAGGTGTATAAAGCCTTGAATGGTTTGAGCATGCTCAATGTTAATGGGATTCTTCCTCTAGCTCAGAAAAATCACCTGAGAGGGCATAAATTCAAATTGAGGAAAGACAGATGTAGGATAGACGTGCGGAAATTTGCCTTTAGCCAGCGGGTGGTTGGTTGGTGGAACAGACTTCCATCCCTTGTAGTGGAGGTTGATAGCCTAAATAAGTTTAAGGCTCAGCTGGACAGGTATTTTGAACGAACAGAGGGGTGAAGTGGAAGTGGGTTTTTTTTTTTTTTTTTGGCTGATGCTGCATAAGCTTGCTTTCTTGCATCAAATGCCTCTACTAATGCTAATGCTAATGGTGGGCTGAATGCTTTTTAAAATATCTTGAGGAATCCACAGCTAATGACAATAGGCCTGAAATCTTGAGCTCGCTTAGAGTTTCTGCATTTAGGGACCGGCCGAACAAAGTATGTGTTCCAGATCTTTGGAATCTCTGCACTTTCTAGGATTTTATTGAAAATAAGGACTAGGAGGTCTATAATATATGAACTACAGATTTTGATTAGAAACAGAGGAAACCGGTCGGGACCGGTTTCTTCTGTTTCTAATCAACGTTTTTCTAATCAAAGTTTTTTGACGATCTCTATCAGATTGGCTTCGGGTTATGGTTAGGAGCGATATTGGAGGTTTGCGGAGAGGGCCTAAAAGTGCAACAGGGCGTTGTACATGTGACGTGACTGGTCATTCTGTTGAAAAGTGAGTCAGTCCATTCCTTAAATATTTCTTCCTTCATAGTGATTTGCTTGTGACTCTGTTTTTGGAGTCTTTTAGATCTTTTCAGCTTATCCATAGAAAGTTGGTTGCAGACAAGTCTTTTTTGTCTTAAGAAAAGAGCCCTTGCATTTTTATAGGCGCTGAAGTGTTCGGCGTCAAATGATTTTCTCTATCATCGGTAGGCCTTCTGCTTGTGGAGGAAAGTTTGTTCGATTAAACCATACAGAAGTTCTGGAGATAATGCGTATTTCTTTTTCAGCTCCCTCTTTGGCTATTCCATAAAGCTCTTTGGCTAGATGGCGTAGGGCTACGTCAGGAGGAACAGTAAACAGGTGTGTCCAGTTGAATTCTTCGAATCGTCTGAGGATGATTCCTGTTTCAGGAATTTAGTGGAAAAGATTAGTTCTCTCTCAGGTTGTTTTTCTTTTCTGGGCAAATGAAGATTGTGATTTTTTTGTAGGGTGATTTCACATGTGATATGATTGTGGTCAGGGTATAATTTAAAAGAACAGGTGATCACAGAGATGCTGTCAAGATTATGGAATACGAGATCGAGTGCGCTATTACCTCTGGTTGGGCTAGTAATAATTTTCACAAGGCCCAGGGAAGCAAATATGGCATCAAGTTCTTTCTTAGCTTCATCATGGTGTTGTGTAGGTATGTTGAAGTCAACTGTCACTATGGTGAGGCTTGTTTCCAAGTTTGTGGCTATCCAGTTGTGTAGCTCCGCTCTTGAATCTTCAGGGGAAAATATATTACACAGACTTGAAGCTGAGTATAATTGAACGATAACAACGTGGAAAGAGCTTCAAAGTTGTGCGTTTGGCTGGTTTTAGTGAGTTGAAAACGTTCTCTGAAGACCAGTGCGACTCCACCTCCTCTTCTGACAAGTTTAACCGTCTGACAAGAGAGGAAGGAGGTTTAACTACCGACCCTGAAGTTAACCTGTCCTGCTTTTCCTGGTGCATCTGTACCACCTTAGCATATGTCTCTTTGATGGGAGGGTCTGTCTGTCACAGCATTACTAATAAGTAACAACGTAATTGTTTCAGCATTTTGCGTTTAGCACAGTGGTTGCTATCATTCGCCTTTCAAATTGTGTGGAAGACATAGATTCGAATCCTTTCAAGATAGGAATAATTTTTATCAGCATCTTTCACACTGGCCAATGAATCGGTGTCGGGAAGGGTTGTATGTAGTGTACATATTTATAAATTATTGATTATATATCAATAATTTATAAATAATTTACGTGTAAACTTATGTTCCCCATATGTTACGTTTGATTTATATTTAATATATATAATTTAATATAATTTAATTTAATATATAACCCATAAAAAACTTATGTAACCCATACGTTACGTTTAATTTATGGGTAAACTATGGTGTATCTACACCGATATTATATAGTTATTTAAACCCTGTGCATTTCGTCTTTAAAATAAATTATTTATATAAAAATTAAATGACAGTATACAAACATAAACGATCATAAATATGATTGGACTTTTATAGGTCAGGTGATTTCGAAACGATAGAAGGAAAAGCAAGATTCAAGCGCAGAAAGAACCTCAACAGAGTGCTTTTAATGCCTGGAATTAAAAGCTGTGAGTGCTCAATTTTTTTTTTATTTTTATACTTGCATAGATGAACACCTTACCGAAACGCTTCAACCAAACGCAGCTCAAACCAGCCTTACTTCAGTGCTGCATTATTCAAAATTTTATTTTTTTTTAAATACAGTTTTAACGCGTTAATTTGAAGCCCAATAAAAGATTTGATTGCATATCCAATTTGTATTAAACTTTATGGTTTGTGTAAGAAAGACGGACAGACGTCCACAATACCTTAAAATTATGGTTTTAAGATGATATTGTGATGGTATCCGAAACGATAAGATTTGGTTGTTTTTTTTTAATTTTTCGCTTCGAAATTAATAAGTGAATATATCATGTCTGTAAACTGTATGCCTTTCGTTGTCCAGTTGTCTATTTTTAGGGACGGAAAAACAACAGTTTCTGGAAGGTGGAACTTTACAGGCCTCTTCCTCGCCGTACCACAACGAATATAATCACTATCCTCGCCCGTGCAAAAAGCCTGAGTTTTAATCTCGTCAACGACGAGAGGAATTTTTATGGGCTTTTTTCAAAAGGCTGAGATTAATCAGAGAATACATTTAGAGACATATTACAATGACGTTGTTGTTCTTTGGGGTTTTAGGGCGTCAACGACTAAGGCCATATTGTTCCGTGTATATTGTCTGGGGCACCTCCGTAGCCAGGTGAGAAGGAGCAGCAGTGCGTAGCACACGCTTTTTGATTAGACCGGGATTCGAGCCCGTCACCACCAAATACGGAGGATGCGGAAAGGTCAGGGAATGACCACCGCATATCCCGGAGCAATATGGTCTTAGTTGCTAATGCTCCTAAAAAAAAAAACCAAATAACAAAATAATATATTGTCTGTAAATTGCGTGTGTTCTGAGGTCGATTTTCTGTTTGCTAGACCAAAACCCGAGATTTCGAGAAAAAAACCATGCTACCCTCGCCTGAGACGACTAACTCAGGTACATTGTGAAACACAATTTTTATTATTATTATTGTTGTTGCTCTTATATTATTTCTCCCTGATTGGGTGATTCCACTCCGTGACGGGTACTGCTATCAAGTATACAGGGTGGTTTTAATGTCTGGTGTTACTGTTGGTTGAGGAAATCTCTGACTATCCTACAGGTGTTCAGGATTGCAACTTTCTGGAGTTCCTTGCAGGTGTTCTCTGGGAGACCTATTGCTGCTAGGCTGCTATGTAGAGTCTTTGGCACCATACCGGTGGTTGACAAAATGATTGGGATGGTCGACACTTCTTGCATATGCCACATCTCCTTCACTTCATGTCTCAGGTTCGTGTACTTCCTAATTTTTTCCTCATGGGTTTTCTGGACATTGCTAGTGTTGGGCACCGCTATGTCAATCAGGTAGGTAGCCTTTTCCATCTTATCCGTTATTATGGCGCGGTCCGAGTACAGCTTGTGGGTTCGGGTCTCTAGTACTGCCTGGGGTTCGTACTTGTAGTATGGTACACTTTCTTTGGTCAACTAGTATTTCCTCGCTAGCTTCTGGTGTATTATCCTGGCTACCCGGTTGTGTCTATGAGTGTACTCAGTCTGGGCGATCACCTTGCAACCCGCGGTGATGTGTTGAATCGTTTCTGAGGCCAGGTGGCATCGTTGACATGTGTCATCTGACATTCCGGGCTCCTTTGCGATGTATTTTCTATAGTTTCTGGTATTGATTACCTGGTCTTGGATGGCCAGCATGAATCCTTCAGTCTCAGGGAAGAGCGTCCCGCTTGTGAGCCATGCATTGTAACCAATGTTATCGATATGTTTTTGATGGAGGTCATTGTAGTGTCTGCCATGGACTGTCTTCTTTGCACATCTTTCTAACTTCGTTTCTTGTGCCGTCTGGGTGGGCGGGGGTTACTCTCTTAGGTTGAGTGGATTATACCACTTATCTATCTTCCTATGGCCTGGTGGAGTGATGCTGTGTTGTTCTCGGAGTAATCCTTCAGGTTAACTATCGCTGTTTTCTGTTGCTCTATCAGGCCCCTTCCTCCCTCTTTCCGAGGTATTGTTAGTCTCTCCACTGCTGACTTCGGGTGGCGTTGGCGGCTCTTGGTCATCATTGTCCTTGTCTTTTGCATGATATCTTCTAGCTCGGTGTTAGTTCAATCTATAACCCCAAAGGTGTATGTTAGTACTGTGGCTGCATAGGTGTTTATCGCTTTAACTGTGTTCCCTGCGTTCAATTTTGATTTCATCAGGCTTCTGAGTCTCTGATGATATTTTTCGGTCAGACACTTCTTGATTTCCTGCTGAGCCCGCATCATCCCTAGGTATTTGTCGGTCTCTCCTTCTGTCATAGCTTCGATCTCTTTAACAGTCAGCGCCTGGTAGTTTCGGCCAACTAATTTTCCCTGGTCCAGTATGTGGGTCTTGCATTTGTCTAGACCAAATTCCATCCTGATGTCCTTGCTGAATTCTTCGGTGATCCGGAGAAGTTGCTGGAGTTGCTTCTCGGTTGCCGCGTAGAGCTTGATGCCATCCATGTACATCAGATGAGTGAGGGTGTACAGGTTCTTTCTTCCTTCTTTGAGATTATATCCGTACTTGCTGCCGTTAAGCATGGTGGATAGCGGGTTGAGTGCTAGACAGAAGTGCAGTGGGCTCAGAGCATCTCCCTGAAAGATTCCTCTTCTAATGGGGATTGGCCTGGTTGTGATGTTCTCGACCTTAATGGTGGTACTCCATTTCGCCGTTGTTGCTCCTAGGAAGTTTGTCACTATCGGATTGACCTTGTAGATCTTCAGGATCTCTATTAGCCAGCTATGAGGTATGGAGTCGAAGGCTTTGCGGTAATCGATGTAGGCCGTGTATAGGTTGCGGTGCTTCTTGTAGGCTTGCTTCATAACTGCAGCATCTACGGTTAATTGCTCCTTGCATCCTTTGCTCCTCCGCTTGCATCCTTTCTGCTGTTCAGCCATTATGTTCTTTGTCTTTAATCTTCAGATATGTGACTCCTTCAGTGAGAAACTTCGGGACTGTCTCCGGGTGTCTTATCATTCGAGTGAACTGCTCTGCTAGGTGCTTGTGTATGCAGGTGAGCTTCTTGTACCAGTAGCTGTGGATGTTATCAATTCCTGGGGTTCACCAGTTGTGGGTGTTCCTGATCGACTGTTTTACTTTTCTTCTCGAATCTCCCACTCTCTCATCTCTTATATGTCCTTGGTTTTCTTCCGTTCTACTTCTATCCAGGGTGCTTTGCTGTTGTGTCTTATTTCACTGCGCCAGATATTTCCCCAGAACTCCTCGATCGTCTTTTTCTCGGGTGGTCCGTTTCCTGCTTTCTCATCTTCACCCAGTTTCCTGCAGAAGGCTCTTTGGTCCTCATCGAAGATTCGGTTGTTTATTTTCCTCTGGGAGCTCTCTTTGTATCTGCGTAGTCTCTTGCTGAGTGCGAGGAGGTTCTGCTTCAGTGTGTCCTAGTATTCTCCTGTTCTCTGATTTCTGGTCTCATATTTGCTGTGGACGCTATCTCTCTTGAGGATGCTCTTCACCTTTCCAATCAATTTCTTACTTCTATTACCCTGTTGGTACTGGGTCAACTGACCTATCTTGACTTAATTCTTCTATCTTCTGCTGAAGTCTTCTTTCCCAGGCTGGCAGTTCCTTCTGTTTTCGGTTCTTCTGCTGCTGGTCTCTCGTTTCTTTTCCATTAATTCTAGTAGCTACTATGGCAGCACAGTATACGGCTGTGTGGATAGCCTATTATTATTATTATTATTATTATTAGCCATATGGTGCAAGGAAGTTCGAGGCTTATGCTGCACCAGCCAAAAAAAAAAAATTCCTGAGTTACCCTGAGAGAGAGAGAGAGAGTCAGAAGTAGAAAGGAATCACAAAGAAAGAGAAGAATGATGATATCCAGCTCAGGACCCTGGGTGTGCCAAGCCCATACCCACCAGATGTGAGCCCCTGGGGTATCTTCGACGGGACTCGAACTCGGGTCTTTTCCACCCGGTGCGGAGGATTAGAATTCGAACCTAGACATTTTTCCGTACGATGTATAAAGACACAATTGTAACAACTGCATTATACACGAAGAATTGAACGAGACCGATAGTGGTCGATTAAATGCAATTTGAACCATTTTCGAATCTAGGTGTAACAAAAAAAAAAAAAAAATTAAAATTATTATATCACGGCCACCCGTAATTTCTTACATATACCCCTGTATGTATGTATTATTTCTGTAAATTGCGTGTGTTCTCTGGTCGATTTTCTTGTTTTGCTGGACGAAAAAACTCGAGTTTCTGGGGGGGAAACCTTGCTATCTACACCTGAGACCAACTCATCCATGGAGTGAAAAAAAAACAAAGTTCCTCGCGTCGTCGACGGGATTCGAACCCGAACCTTTGCCACCTGGTGTGGGGTGGACGATGAGGATACCACTGTGCTACCGCGCAGATCTAAGTGTGACAAAGATACGTGACCACGATGTTGTAAATGGGGCTGGGACAATCCTTATAGGTGTGAATATAGTTGTGAATAATGTTTATAGTTGTCTAATAGGCAAAGGACGCTGCTGGAAAGTATGTAACAAAAGAAGTTAATTTTTTGCTCAGCAGATGACTTTTGAGACTATTTTTCGGAATTAAATTTTATTTTAAACATGGAGGGTTATACGAAGAGGGCTGTGCTCGTTCCAATGGGTGTTTCAACGGAGGTTACTTTTCCTGATGTCAAAGTCATTATCGGAGACGAGTCAAAGATTTTCTGAGGTTTCACTTTGCATTCTAGGTGGAGAGAAGTGTCCTCTGTGCTGCGCGTTACGTTTTGTGCGCTTGCCCCACTCATTGTATTCTGGGTGCCCGTTAAAGGAAGGAATCTGAAAGTGAGCCAGCTCTTTAACGCGATCGAAGATCTTTAACCCTATAGAATTACGTGACGAGCTTCTTTAGAATACTGCAAATTGTATACTGCAGGATGATGATGGACTAGGAAAATTCGTTTTTTTTTTCGTCCCTTGTAAACAAAAAAAGTTTACTGAATGTCCACAAAACTACATTCTTCCTCCTGGGGGCTTCCAAAATGACCGTAAAGATTCCTAAAATATACGGAAAATAGAGACGAAGGGTGTGGAAAACTCGGAAAATCAATTTTCCACCAGTGTTTTTTCCCTCTAAAACCAAAGTTGATATGGCATCTTCTTGATTCGTACCAACAACATTTCAAACTTTTTAAAGCAAAGGTGTGGATTTTTGATAGGAATTTTGTGCGAAGTTAGGAGGCCACTGTAGCTGAGTGGTAAAACACGTGGGTACAGTGCTCCTCACATTTGGTTTAACTATGGTTCGAGCTCATGGGACTGCTAAATACGGTGCTGCTGTTGCTGTACCCTATGTGTCACAGTAGTTTACAAGATAGAGGGAATACAAGAACTTTCCAGAGCATAAACAGAAAATGTTTTTATTAATTTAAAATGTGACCAAGTGACGTTGGAGTTTCTTCAGCAAGTCCAACTGGATGTATTAAGTAGAGTGTCATTATTCAAATGTTTTAGACATTCTGACAGAGATACGGAAGAGATGAAAGCTACAGCCACTACACTGAATAAATTGAAAAAAAAAAAAAAAGTGAACTGCAGCCATTATCAATCCACTGCAGGATGGAAGTCTCTTAAACGATTCATGTTGAGGAAAATGGACCATAATCTGCCACACTGGTCCAGTGCGGTTGGCAGATCGGCCGTATTTAGCGGTAAGGGACTTGAACCCCGGTCTTCTCAAAGAGCGTATGCTACTGTACTCCCGCTCCTGCCCGCTCGGCTACGGAGGCCGGTATACATCGAATATCACGTTGAAAAACAAGCTGTTGCAATCCGCCTGATGCTTGATAAGGAATAGACCTTCAAGAATTACATTTAGGCACATCAGCGACTAAGACCATATTGCACCATATATGTTATGTCTGTAAATTTCGTGTGTTCTGCGGTTGATTTTCCTGTTTGCTGGACGAAAAACCCGGGAGAAAAAAAAACATTCAACCTGAGACTGACTCTCAGCCACATTGTGAAGAAAAAAAAATAAAAAAATTCCTCCATTGACGGGATTAGAACCCTGGACTTTTCCACACAGTGTGGAGAGGACTGTGCTACCTGGGAGAGAAAACAGTTTTGATTCTAAATAACAGGTAGTCTCAAAAATTTTCGAACCTCTCGTATATATTTCCGAAATAGGGAAAATACATATAGCAAGGGTGGCTAATGTCTCTGATTAGCCTGCTGAATCAGAGACAACCGTACCTAAGATCAAGGTGTGGGCGCGTGGATGTGGTATCCGTATTGTGTTTACGTGAAAGCAAATACCTCAGTTGTTCTGCTAATTCACGCTAATAATGAGATATGTCTAATAGGGTTATTGCTTACAGAAAAAAAAGCTCCTTTTAATTTGAATGTTCACTTAAACAAACAGAATATGAGCTACAGAAAACCCACACGAAATGATGGCATCTCAATTGTACAGTTAGAAATGCATAGTATCACAGTGGCATAGCTGGGGAGGGAGGGTATTATTCCGTCGCTTTTTTAGCTGACGCTGGTATTTATTTGTTCAAAAGAGCTAAAAAAATGTGAGACAAATTTTATCACAAATAAAATCAAATCCTTTTTAAATGTTGTATGTGTTGATACATTTTTACATAATTAATATTCGTTGCAAAAAGTACCGATATTTGAGAGGTCAAAATTTATTTTGAGTGAGTGGAAAAAATTTCTAGTCCAGAAATAAATTTTTCTTACAAAAAAAATTCAAAGACTGCTCGGAGTCATCATGGAACAAGTAAATATATGGGCTGTATTAGTTAACTAAGAGTAAGAACAGGTGCATGTATACTTGCATTTGCACCAGTGCTAAGAGCACAGTAAATAAATTTGATGATTTTGAAGTGCTGGTCAAGACATTAAATGCAGACATTGTTGGGATATCAGAGACATGTGTCACTCACATATGAGGCATGCAGAGTTTGAAGATGGGGAGTACAATGTGTACAGAAAGGAGAGACGGATGGGGTTATGCTCTTTGTTAAGAAACACAAAATATAAGGCAGTGCATCCAGTTGACATTGGTGGCCAGTGAAATTTTCAGTTTGGTGTGTGTGACATAAGCACTGAGAAAGCAAAAATGAAAATAGGAGTGTTTATAATTCAAATGAGCACAACGAACAACTGTACAGAAAATAAAGTGGGCCAGTAAATCAGAATGTCTTATAATAGGGAATTTTAAATTTCCGGATATTGACTGCAATTTGTGAATTAGTTACTCGCCCACTAGAAGACTTTTGTGAATTTATTGGATGGTTGTTTTTCTACAGCAGCATATTAGAGAGGCAACAAGAGGGAGTAATCTTCTTGATCTCATTATCAGTAGTGATTATTCATGTATTAAGAATCTGCAGATAAAAGAACCACTAGGTGGCAGTGATCACAGCGTATTAATACGGGAGTTACTTAAAGATGTAACTACCATCGAGGGTAAAAGGAAGGGTTTTCCTTTCGTAAAGGAAACTACAATGCCCTCAGACAGTTTTTAAATTCTATACAGGGGAACAAACTGGTGCTGTTACCATCAGCCAATACTAAAATGGTAGGCATTCGAGGAATTCTAAACCATAAAAGCTGCTAGGCTTTTCGTACCAACACAGAAACACTCTTCGAGGTATAAGCCTAAATGGATGTCAAATGAAGTAATGTGGCTCGTGGCAGAGAAGAAAAATGCATGGGATGCGTACGAATAATCAGGCGACATAGCAGCCTATGACAGATATAAACTTGTCTGTAATCCAGTCACAAAGGAGGTTAGGCAAGCGAAAGCAGATAAAAATCTTTGGCGAAGGATGCAAAGAAAAACATCAGAGACCTCTTTATTTATGTAAACTCTAGAAGGAAGGGAATGAAACAAACTGGGTCCGCTTGTTATCGATAGTTCAACTGTTGATGATCCTGCTCACAATGCTGATAAACTGAATGAGTATTTTGCATCTATAGTCACACATGAGGAATTATTTAGGAAAGTGGATGTCAATGTTTATCAAATTCTTCCAGGGAGATAAATGATTTTGTAATAAGTGAGAGGAAAATGGAAGAGAAATTTTTGAAGTTAAACATAAGAGAGGCACCTGGGGTTGATGGGATCTATCCAATTATATCAAGAGGCAGCGAAGGAAGTAAGCAAACCCTTAAAATAAGTATGAGAGCGAGCATCCTTAGATTCAGAGGCGGCCCCCGCGGACTGGAAAAGTTCGAATGTTTCCCCATTACACAAAGGGAGAACAAAGGGTGACAAGAGTAAATTACAGACCTGTTAGTTTAACTTCTGTACCAGGGAAAACAATGTAGTCACTGATTAAAGAAGTAATGCAGGATCATCTAGACAAGAATGCAGTTATAGTTGAGACACAGTATGGGTTTGTTAAAGGGGAACATTGTCTGACCAATTTAATTGGATACTAAGATGTTGTCACAGAGGAACTGGATGCAAAAAATAGTTTGGATGCCGTATAGTTGGCTTTCAGGAAAGTTTTTGATTATGATGCACATGGAAGACTGTTGTACTAATTGAACCGGTGTGGCATTAAGGGCAAGTTGCTGCTATGGATAAAGGGATGGTTGAATAGGAGAAGACAGAGTGGTACTCAATGGACGCTGCTCTTTGTGGACTAATGTTATTAGTGGAGTCCCCCCCCCTGGGTTCGGCGTTGGACATACTGTTGTTTTATATATTTATCATTGATATTGATGAAGGCATATCAGGCTTAATATCCAAGTCTGCAGGTGATACAAAGGTTGGCAGAGTGGTTAAAGACAGAACTGACAGTATGCTACTACAACAGAATCTAGAAAAGTTAAACAGATTGGCTCAGAAATGGCAATTGAAGGTTAACATTGACAAATGCAAAGTACTGAATACGAGTAGCGGTAGCCCCAGAGAAATGTACCAACTGTGTGACAGTGTGGTACTACACTGTCTTTTTCATTCTCTAGGTTGGTAGAGAATGAAAAAGACCTGGGAGCAATTGTGCAGTCAGATATGTTTTCTGAGCGGAGCAGGTCATGGGGTCTTGTCAATGATATACAGGAATTTTGCTAGTAGGAAAAAGGAGGTGAATACCCCTTTGTATAAGGCAATGGTCAAGCCACGCCTTGAATACTGCGTACAAGTCTGGAGGCCTCATTTTAGGAAGAATGTAGAGTTACTAGAACGGTACAGAGAAGGGCAACAAGATTGGTGAGCAAAATGAAGGGGTCCTCTTATCAAGAAAGGCTTTAGTGCTGCAAATGTCAGCGTCTAGAGACTAGATACTAGTTGCCTGAGTTGTTTAGGGGTTTGAATGGATTTAGCAAGTTCAATGCCGATGGGATTCTTCCTCTTGTGAAGACTTCGCACATGAGTGGGTTGTCTGAGCAAGAGGAAGAATCCCAATGGACTACCCACTCATGTGCGTAAGAGGAAGACCTCATCAGACCCTACGCACATGAGTGGGTACAAATTCAGTTAAGGAAGGACGGTTTCAGAATAAATGTATGGCAGTTTGCCTTTAGCCACCGGATTGCTGGAATAAAAACTTCCACCTGTTGTCATAGAAGTTGATAGTTTAAATAAATTCAAGGAAGAACTAAAGAAACTATTGGAGGAAACGGATAGATGAAATTGGAATAGTTCTTTTTTTTTTTTTTGTCTGATGCTGTTTAAGATTGCTTTCTTGCATCATTTGCCACTATTAATATTAATACAAGTAGTCAGTTTTTAGTTTAAGCCTAAGCAGTATGACGTTCTGTTTCAGCTCGCGATATCGTTATTCAATTTTTCCCGATAATAAGGCAACTGCAAATTAAAGTTCAATACAAAATGGCCGATGTTAGATTGAAACGCAAATGCATTCCATTTGTTTATTTACCCAATTATATTACGTGGTGTTCAGTGTTCTTTCAAGCACTGATGTGTATTTAGGGCTCGATTCCGTCGAGATATGCAGAATTTTTATGAGACTTTTTCACTTTTTCAGTATAGTGGAGGACCGAGTTAGTCTCTCTAGGGAAAATCTTTTGCGATTGGCTAGTAACAGTTGCAATAATGGTTAACTTTTTTGAAAAAGTTAACCATTATTGCAATTGTTACTAGCAAAAAATCATTTTTGATCATTTTTAATCATTTTAATTTTTAATCATTTTACATTTTAATCACTTTGGTTAATAATTTTACACATTTTAAATTTTAGTCATTTTTATATTTTAATAATTTTCTTCCCATAAACTCAGAGGAGGGAAACTGTAAAACCTTTTCTCCTCACTATTCAAATCTTTTTATTTATTCTTCAAAATATGTAAAAACGATATATATATAACTCATGAACTCGTTACCTATCTGCTAATTCTGAACAGACTAATCTTTTATTATTTGAGTATTTATTCTTGCTTATATTATTTATTTTAATTCTACAGATTTAATTTTAAGTATTATTTATTTATATGTGTGTGTATGTGTGATTTACAGTACCCTATGGAGCTGAGCTGTGGGTTATATCCAGTGATTACAGTAACTATGGAGTTCTCTACATCTGTGGTACGAATGCCAACTCTACAAAGCAAGAATATATCTATATACTTTCAAGAATTCCAGCATTATCCTCAGAACTCAGAACTAGAATAATAGTGAACAACATTGTGCAAAGTGGATTTCAGGTCGGAAAACTGCTTCCTGTCAATCATTCCCATTGCATACAACAGGAGTAGGGGCAAAAAAAAAAAAAAAAAAAAGAACATGGCAATTTTTTTAGAAGTGGATTTTATAACAATAGTTATAAAACCTTAAACTACAATAAACAGTAGATAACACAAATGTCAGAGTTTTTTGTTGTTTTTTTTTTTAAGTATGAATTTCTTCTATTTGGAATGATGAAACAAGCGAGCCATTTTGATAAAAACAATATAATTTTAATTACTAATTACAGACTGGACTTAGAGCCGTAAGATACCAGAGTGCGTTGAACGTTAGTGCCAAATCTACAAATCTGAAGGGTTTTGCTGATGTTCAAAATCCGTCTATTTTATTATTAGTGCATTCACTAATGTATTTTTAGATTTTTTTTTTTTTTTTTTTTTATATCAAAGACTTTATACCATAATTTATTTAGAGATAGCGAGAATATTTTCAAATAAACCAAGAAAATCACTTTTATATATTCTTCAGTGCGATCACTTCTCTTTGTTAAAGCAATTTCCAAATTAATGCTAAATTCAAAAATCATAGCTTATACGAATGGAGTTGATAGGCTTAAATTATTCCGTGGTTTATATCTAAAGACCAATAATATCTCATTTATAAAATAATATGACAACTTAACTGATTAAAAAAAAAATGAAGAATTTTAAACATTTTTTTATTTTAATGTAAAATTTCAATTAATTTTTAGATATCATTAATAACTATATAAATTGCTTAATGAATAATAATAAAAAAAATTAACACTTTCTACAAAAATAAATGCCATATTGCCTGCTGAGAGCACATCATGATGGCAGCATCAAGACGTACCATAAATTTTTGGAAGGAGTTTCTTTTATCAGCACATAACCTACCAAATAATAAATCTAATAGATGCATTCAAACACAAACTATGCTTTTCCCAGTTCTATGTTTCCCTGTCAGTAGCACAATACTTATAAGCACCGTTCTCGCGATACCGGGTGGAAAAGGTCCGGATTCGAATCTCGTCAATGATACGCGAAGAATTTTAATGATTTTTTTTTTTTTTTTTTCATGTGGTTCAGTTAGTAGTTCTCAGATGAGAATAGCGTGGTTTTTCTCTCCTAGAAACTCAGGTTTTCGTCCAGTAATCAGGCAAATCGAGTGCAGAAAACACTAAATTTACATACATATTATATACGTGGCAATATGGTCTAAGTCGCTGATGCGCTTAAAACCCAACAACAACAAAAGTTTTATATTATTTTCAAATTTTTATGCAACTGTAAATTTAACCGTGATACAATAAAATAATGAGTTTAATTTTCACGAAATCAATCTGTCAAAAATACTGTGTTACAGTGTAAACTCGGTTACCCGAAATAATCGGGACGGAGGATCTTTCGGATAATTGATTTGGGGGGGGTAATCGATTTTAAATGCGATCTAGCAAGGCAATTCCCTGTATGCAACTAATCGGTTCATACCGGTTCTGTATACAACACAATTTAGTGTATGAGATAATTTGGGGTACCACACGTGTAGCTACGATATTTTGTTGAATAAGACGATATTTGGTGAATACTAGTGAGAATTCGATGTATCACAAAGTCAAACCTAAAATGCAAACTTTTAACATGCTTAAATGGTCGTGACGTCAACCTTAGGAAATACTTACGTTTGCAGGATCGAGAAGAATTAAGTTTTTAGAAAACTAATTGTCTGTCAATAGCATTTCTGTTCCCAGAGTTTTTGATGCTAAAGAACTGGGTCACATTTACGTCAGGATACGCTTTTAATAAACATATCTGGAATATGTTGTCCCAAGGGGGAGAAAATGGCTTCACCAAACCTCAGACATAGAGTTTCAAAGATCCTCGGTACTCTGCGTCTTCTATTTAAAGCAACTATCCTATATTGGAGTTTGCTGTCCCGATATGGAACCGTCATTATACAACTTTAAATCAAATTACAATACGCTAAATCGAACTACTTAATATTATCAGTTTATCAAAGGACTATGGGATTATGCAATCAACTAAAACTGGATTTATCTGACAACTTTATTAATTTTAATATGTCTTTATTAAAAGTTTTTAAATATTGATTTCTGCTTTATTTTAAAAATATAATATGCTAGGATTATTATTATTATTATTTTTTAATATATTAATTCTTCCTCAATTTGGATTTATTCTGTATGGTTAAAAAAAACTTGTTGCAAATTACGGTTGCCGCTTATATTGAAACCAAATAAATGATCACTATCTGTACCGTGCGTCACCTCTCAAAATTAAACGCCCATGTGCCTCGCACACGCTGCACTCTCCTTAGCGCAGCCCTGTTTATAGTAAATAGTTCAACAGTTCCTAAACTATTTTAATATGCAATTTAACTCAACGGCTTAACAATAATAACAATTTCATGAAATGCATAAATTTATAACAAAGATAGGCCTTAGACAGAGACTAATAGGACCTTTACAAATGACAATTTAAAATATTAACATCAATAATATTATATTAAAATGTATAAAATTATACGATAAATGTTAAATAATTTATATAATTTATTAAAGTAAGAAATTTATTAAAGTTTTTCTTAAGTATTTTGAAATAAAATTGGCTCACTTTGCACTTTGCTCACATCTGGTGAGTATGGGCTTGGCACACCCGGGGTTCTGAGCTGGATATCATCATTCTTCTCTTTCTTGGTGATTCCTTTCTCTCTCTCTTTCTCTCTCTCTCTTAGGGTAACTCTGGATTTTTTTTTTTTTTTTTTTGGCTGGTGCAGCATAAACCTCAGGCTTCCTTGCACCATATGGCTAATAATAATAATCATAATAATAATAATATATTTATAATTGCCTTTACATGTAAATAAATTTAATGATGAAGTCAATTAATCCGTCAGAGACTGAATAAACGAGGTGAATTACCATGGTGCTTAGTGTTCGCTTGCTTATAACCAAACACTGAATCTTTGGCGAATTTCTGGGGGATTTTTTGGAGTGGGGATTCCCCCCCCCCCAATCTAAAGAGGAGTCTCCTTAAAACAAAGAAAACGTTAGGTTTTGTCTGTTTGCAAATTGCCTTTATTACTTCTGCATACTGGTCCCCCTATGCAGATTACCTTGATGGCCGATAACTTGTGAATGAAGCCCAACGCCCTATGCAGATCAACTTGATGGCTGAAAACGTGCGAATTAAGCCCAATATTTCCTACATTTTCTAGAAAGCGAGCGCCATCGATCAAATTATTTCATTCCATCATCTGGCACATAACAGACTGCGATATTTTGTTTTTAGTTTTCGATTTTGGGCAATATTCCTACATATATTACTGCTGCACAAGTGCGGACCTATCTGCATGTTGTGCTGGCTGGAAAACTCGGAATGATTTGAAATCAGCTAAATACAGCTCTAATCGAACTAGCTTCTAAGAATTCCTTCGTTTCCAACAGGATTCCAGCCGAGATCTCTCCAAACGAGTTAACACTGGCAGAACCACTATATTGACTTGCTGTCTTGATACATAAACCCGACGAGTACAATAGGGAAACATCTATACATATATATATATATATAAAAAAAGGCTTAGATATGCTGCCCAAATTTTCCAACTGCCAATAGTTGCCTGCACCCGTTCACGGGATTCACCTTGCATGACCACCATACCGAGCATTCTTTATTAATTTTTGTACTAACGTTTTTCGACTGAAGAAAGGCAATCTATGCCTGAAAGCTATCGATGTATGTTTATTTTATGTCTTCAATTTTAATAAACCGTTCTAAGTTTTAAGAAGTTTAAAAATGGCTGAACAGAGTGTAAGAACTTGAAGAAAATGTAGAAGAAATGCTAAAAAAACAGAGTAGAGATCTAATAGACTAAGAGACCGAAACGAGACTCTACGACTACGAAGAGGAACAGAAAACACAAAGAAAGAGAAGCAAGATTGGAAATAAGAAGACGCCGTAGGACTAATCAAATAGAAGTACTGGATGCGAACAATTAACAAGCTGTAATTAATGTGGAAGAGCATTACATAGGAAATATGTGTTACAACTGTGAATATTGCAATGCAAGATATCGGGGAGATGAGTTAAACACATCAAATAAATACACTAAATGCTGTCATGATGGAAAGGTTTCACTCGATATAATGCACCTACATCCAAACGGAGGTTCTGCAATAGTTGTTGGAGAAGACCGGGAACTATCTGCAAATAGAGACATCCCACAGGTGACTGCTATAGAATTATATCGCCTCTAAACAAGAATAGTGAAGACTAAAAGATCTAGATTAAACTATTTACGCCATTAATCAGAAAAATTAATGGCACCGGGTACATCTAGTTGTTGATATAATTAACAATGTGTCACACACCATCTCTTGATTTCTCTTTCTTAACAATGATATCAGTTTTCAGCATGATGGATTAACTTTCATATTAGGGCTATACAAGAACCATCTCATCTGCCTATGTAGGAAATATTGGAAAATCGTGTAGGAAAATCGACCAGAGAACACACAATGTCCATACATTGCGTGTGTTCTCTAGTCGGTTTTGCTGGACAGAAAACCCGAGTTTCCGACGGATAAAATTTTGCTGTTCACACCTGAGACCAATTAACTCAGCCCAGGGAATAAAAAAAGTCCATAAACGTTCCTCGCATTACTAACGGGATTCGAACCCGGGCTTCTCCACCTGGTGTAGGGAGGATGGTGATGTAACCACTGTGCTACATCGCAGATGACGTGAGGAAAAAAAACCCAAATTAGGGTCCTCCGTAAATGATTACATTTACCCACATATTAATTTTGTCTGTATATTGCGTGTGTTCTCTGTTCGACTTGCCTGTTTTGCAGGACGAAAAAAACCCAGTTGCTCGTGAAAAAAAACCTTGCTATCTACGCCTGAGACCGACTAAATCAGCCATGGAGTGAAAAAAGCCATTAAAGTTCCTGGCGTCATCGACGGGATTCGAACCCGAGCTTTTTCCAACCGGTGTGGGGAGGACGATGACGATACCACTGTGCTACCGCGCAGAGCATGATGGATAATTTATAATATGATGTGCTCGTGAATTTAAATTGGTTGTGACAATGACAGCCATATGAATCTATTTATGCCCTACACCATGTTCACTGTTCAACTCGCAGTGTTCATTGCCTATAAGTGTAGAGAAATTGTTTAGGAAGTTGAAAGTCATTCGTTAGCTGCCCTCTTCTTTCTCATCCCGTATACCTTTCACCCGCATAATTCGTAGTACATACCAACTGCAAGCAGTCTGCAGTTGGTACGTACTACGTTTCATAGGTAAACAGTGCGTGTCTTTACCGAGGTTTGCTGATGAGGAATGGAACTGTAGAATGAATGCGTCGGAAATACCTTGACCACCTATAGAAATTTGCTCAACTATTACTGCGCGCGGCCCTCGTAAATAGCATAATTGGTAGACTCGTCGTCCTCCGCACACCAGGTGGAAAAGACCTGAGTTCGTGTCTCGTCGATGACGTGAGGAAATTTTATCGGTCTTCTTCACAAAGTAGCTGAGTTAGTCGGTCTCAGGCGAGGGTAGCATGGTTTTTTCTCCCGGAAACTCGGGTTTTTCTTCTAGCAAACAGAAACTCGATCTGAGAACACACGCAATTTACAAACAACATACACGGAGCAATATGGTCTTAGTTGCTGATGCTCCTAAAAGCCTACGACAACATTACTGCACGCTTTCACTGGACATATAAATCCTAACCTTGTCACTTCCTAGGTTTTTCGTTTTCGCATATTAAGCGTGTGATAGCTATCATCACAGCATTTACGACAAAGCGGTAACATAGTGTACGCGTCTAGTATTAGCATTAAAAATCTCTTTATTAGAGTCACCCCAAAAAGTTACTTCATCTACCCATGTGTATTGTGTCTGTAAATTGCGTTTGTTCTCTGGTTGATTTGCCTGCTTTTCTGGATGAAAACCCCTGTTTCCGGGGGCAAAACCTTGTATCTACGACTGAGACCGACAAACTCAGCCACGGAGTAAAATGATAATAGCATTATTATTATTATTATGGCTAAATGATGCATGGAAGCGAATTTATGCATCTGCTAAAAATAAAAAAATAATGTATCGTCAAAAAGTGGTTAATCATTTCCGCTTTGAAATTTATAAAAATTCCCAAAATTCTGTATTCTGCTCTTTGGTTTTACTTTCTTCTGCCTGTGAAAATATACTTATCTCGTTTCATAGGTAAGTCAGTCAGATCTGAAATAAAATTTCAGGTCTGACTCATCATGATTTAGGTGTTACAATTCAGTCAGATTTAGGAGTTACAATTCAGTAACTCCTAATCTTTTTCGCATTCAACATTTTTAATTCCATTCCCCTGAACTTGTAACTCCTGGATTTAGGTACGACAGGTACAAAACTGTACATTTAGAAGAATTAAAGTTCAGTTGCCATTTAAAAAAAAAAACAATTTCCCCTCCACTCCCTTATCAATACCATTAAGATAAGAAACAGAAATGGCCCAGTACTGTACCCCCGACAGGCTTCACTTGTTACACTGTTCCATCCGGGTATTCAACCCTGAGGATATCCATTTATGACTACTCTCTGTGTTCTATCTTTTAGCCAGCCCTTACTATTAATTTAAATTTGCTCCAGCTTACATATTGGCCTTTCATGGGAAACCATATAAGCATTACTGATTTCAAGGTTAATAATGTCAAATTGTTCCTTGTATCCAGCTTACAGCTGGATACAAGGAACAATGTTTTATAACTTCGCCATAATAATTACCTAATCTTCACAAACCAATGCTGTGATCCGTTAAGGATACCATTTCTATCGAGATTGTCCTGTATGATGGTATCCTTAATCAGAGGCCCCATGATCTTATCAGCAATGAAACCAAACTCACTAGTCTATAGTTGCCAATCACATCTTTTGCATCTGGTTTGTGGATAAGGGAGGCGATAACGCTTCTGCAGTCCGAGGGATCGTCTCGGACTTTAACGATGATCTCATTAACATGCCCAGTGGTACGATGCACTTCCATGCAGCCATTACACGGTAAGTACCTTCAGTTCCTGGAATCTTACTTTCGCTCAGTTTCATTAGTCTTTTCCCATACGCTCTTCGCCGAGCTTGATATATCGCTTAATTTACAGCAGTCTGACACCCTGTCACTGATCCTTTCAACTGTAAAGATCATTGAAGAAAGTGCCTATTCACTTTTTCTGATATTTCTTCTGGGTTTTCTATGACTTTTACACTTCGATCAAGTAAGGAACTTATCTGATTCACTCTCTCCTTTTTTATATTTATGTACGAAAAGAACTCCGGTGACCAATTTAATCTGTTTGCTAGTGATTTATCGTGCTCTTGTTCTCCTGTATTGCAACAACAGTGGTTTCTTAACGCTTATGATACTGATAAAAATGAACATCTCGCGATAGTTGTTGAATTAAAGCCTTAACATCTCTAGTCATCCATTTGGACATCTTTCTTTTGTGAAATTTCCTGCCTAGTAATTTTGAAAACAGTCTTTAAGAATCTGAACAAACCTTTACGGCCGAGCTCAGAGTGATTTTACGTAGCTCTCATCTACTCAACGTTGTGTCTAATTCAGAGATAGTAGTTTATTGTTAAGCCTGATCGACTATACATTAGTTCTACGACTCCTTAAATTTGGTTTAAAACGACAGAAAAGCACCAATTAATATGGATAATAATAACGCACCTGGGGTTGATGGGATCTATCCAGTTATATTAAAGGAGGCAGCAAAGGGAAGTAAGCAAACCCTTAGCCATAATTATGAGAGCTTCCTTGGACTCAGGGGAGGTACCCATGGACTGGAGTTGTGCAAATGTGACCCCAATTCACAAAGGAGGATCAAAGGCTGACAGAAGCAATTATAGACCTGTGAGTTTAACTTTTGATCCAGGAAAATTAATGGAGGCACTAGTTAAAGAGGCACTGCAGGATCATTTAGACAAGACTTCAGTTATAGCTCGGACACAGCATGGTTTTGTTAAGGGGAAGTCTTGCCTGACCAATTTGATTGGATACTATGATGCAGTCACAAAGAACTGGATGTAGGGAATAGCTTTGATATTATATACTTGGATCTTAGAAAGGTTTTTGATACTGTTGCACATGGAAGACTGCTGCACAAATTGGAGCAGTGTGGCATTGGAGGAAAATGGCTGCTATGGATAAAGGGGTGGTTAAGGGGGAGAAGACAGAGAGTGGTATCAATGGACGCTGCTCATCGTGGACTAATGTTATTAGTGGAGTCCCTCAGGGTTCAGTATTGGGTCCATTATTGTTTTCTGTATTTATAAATGATATTGATGATGGTATATCAAGCTTAATGTCCAAGTTTGCAGACGATACAAAGGTTGGCAGGGTTGTTAAGAACGCTACTGACGCTATGCTGCTGCAACAGGATCTGGAAAGGTTGAGCAGATGGGCTGAGAGGTGGTAAATGAAGTTTAACATTGACAAATGTAAAGTACTACATATGGGAAACAGCAACCCCAGAGCAACGTATCAACTCTGTGCTACTACACTGACAGTGGTAGAGAATGAAAGAGACCTGGGGATGGTTGTGCAGGCAGATATGAAGTTCTCTGAGCAGTGCAGACGGGCTGCAAGAGTAGCTCATGGTGTATTGTCAATGATATATAGAAATTTTTCCAGCAGGGATAAGGAGGTGATTATTCCATTGTATAAGGCAATGGTCAGACCACACCTAGAGTACTGTATACAGGCCTGGAGGCCTCATTTCAAGAAGGATGTAGAGCTGCTGGAACGAGTACAGAGAAGGGCAACAAGATTAGTGAATGGAACAAAGGGGTACTCTTACGAAGAAAGGCTTAAGTTTTGCAAATTACAGTGTCTGCAGACTAGGCACCAGCGAGGTGATCTGATAGAGGTGTATAAAGCCTTGAATGGTTTGAGCATGATCAATGCTGATGGGATTCTTCCTTTTGCTCAGAATAATCACCTGAGAGGGCATAAATTCAAATTGAGGAAAGACAGATGTAGGATAGACGTGTGGAAATTTGCCTTTAGCCAGTGGGTGGTTTTTTGGTGGAACAGACGTCCATCCTTTGTCGTGGAAGTTGATAGCCTAAATAAGTTTAAGGTTCAGCTGGACAGGTATTTCGAACGAACAGAGGGGTGAAGTGGAAGTGGTTATTTTTTATATATTTATTCTTTTTTTTTTTTTTTTGGCTGATGCTGCATAAGCTTGCTTTCTTGCATCAAATGCCCCTGCTAATGCTAATGGTAAATTAATTACTTTTCAAGGAATTTGGAGTATTTGAGATAATTTTTCATAATACGAGGGGTAATCATTAAATTCACGGACTGGTGCAAAAACAAAACAAATTATGATATTTGGGTTCCCTGTAATGATTACATCTACCCATTTTTATTTTGTCTGTAAATTGCGTGTGTTTTCTGGTCAATTTTCCTGTTTTGCTGGACGAAAAAAACTCCGGTTTATGGGGTGAAAAAACCTTTCTATCTACGCCTGAGACCGACTAACTCAGCCACGGAGTGAAAAAAGCCCACTAAAGTTCCTCGCGTCATTGACAGGATTTGAACCGGGCCTTTTCCATCCAGTGTGGGGAGGACTGTGGCGATACCACTGTTCTACCCGCGCAGACAGTCGCTGACTGGTGAAAGCTCTTATCTTAATTGTCATCATCTGAATCTTCTCTGGATTTCTTCTTCTCGAAATACTCTCCCTTGAACTTTACACACTTTCGTCACTGTTGTATCCACTCATTAAATGCTTATTGCAAGCCATTTTTCGAAAGACTGCGAAGTGCTCCCGTTGTGGTTCTACGAACATCGTTGTGTCGGACGCGAAACGCTTGCTTTCACAGCTCTCTTCAGACGTGAAAACAGTAGTAGTAATAGTTTTTAGGAGTATCAGTGACTAAGGCCATGTTGCTCAATGTATACTGTCTGTAAATTGATTTTCAGACAGTATACATTGTCAGTGGTTGATTTTCTGTTTTCTGGACTAAAAACCAAAACCCTAGTTTCCGGGAGAAAAAACCACGATACTTTCGCCTGAGACCGACTAACTCATCCATATTGTGAAAAAGGCCTATAAAAATTCCTCACGTCATCGACGGGACTCAGACTCAAGCGTTTTCCACCCAGTGTCGGTAGGACGG
This sequence comes from Mastigoproctus giganteus, assembly GCF_048544385.1. NCBI lineage: Eukaryota > Metazoa > Arthropoda > Arachnida > Uropygi > Thelyphonidae > Mastigoproctus > Mastigoproctus giganteus. Next base: position 69,720,007 of record NC_143583.1, read on the forward strand.
CGATTCTACCAATTGTGCAACCCATGAGGACAGAAAGATGGACGAACGTAGTAGTAGTAGTAGTAGTAGTAATAGCAAATGATGCAAGGAAGCCCGCTTATATAGCATTCAGCCAAAAAAAAAAAAAAAAATTCCGCAAATCTATCCTGCAACCATCCTTCTTCAATTCGAATTTATGATCCCTCACTATGTGTAGTCTCAGCAAGTGGAAGAATACAATTAACATTTAGCTTACTCAATCCATTTAAGGCTTCTAACTCATCAATCAAATCTTCCCACAGTACCTGAACATTGCCTTATACAAAGGAATTATGACCACTTTATCCTTGCTAGCAATGTTTCTATATATCATCGACAAAACACCATGAGCTGTCCTGGCAGCATGTCTGCACTGACAGAGAATCTCTTGTCTAACTGCACAATTACTCTCTCTAGTATTTTTTCATTCTCCACTACCCTGAGTGTAATACCACATAGTTGATAAGTTACTCTGGGGTTACTGCTACCCGTGTGCAGTACCTTGGATTTGTCAATGTTAAACTTCAAATGCCATTTCTCAGCCCATCGACCAAGTTTTCTAGATCTTGTTGCAGTAAACACCCTGCCAACCTTTGTATCATTTGCAAACTTAGATTTTAAGGCTGATATACCTTCATCAATAGGATCGATAAATATTGAAAATAACAATGGACCCAGCAATGAACCCTCGGGAATTCCCCTAATAACATTAGTCTACGAAGAGCAGTGCCCATTAATGACCACTCCCTGTCTTCTTCCACTTAACCATCCCTTTATCCATAACAGTAACTTGCTCTTAATGCCACATTGCTCTAGTTTGTACAGCAGACTTTTATGTGCAACAGTATCAAAAGCGTTCCTGAAATCCAAGTATGTGATGTCAAAATTATTTTTTTGCATCCAGTTCTTTGGTCACTGCATCATAATCAGATTAGTTAGAGAAGACCGCCCTTTGACAAATCCAAGCTGTGATTGCAGTAAAATTGCATGCCTGTCCAAATGGTCCTGCATTAAAGTACTTGAAATTTAGAGTACTCGTGGAGGTAAACGGTTAGCGTCACTGCTGAGCTGCAAGGGATTCGTCGAACCAGCTGATTTAATTTTGGATTTAGACTTCTTTGTTCGGGTGGGGATTAAAATACAAATAAATTGAGGTTTTTTTTTTTTTTTTTCATAATCAGAGAATCCGTAAATCAAAGCATCGCACCTCACCAACACTAGCTTGTATGGATTTTTCCACCAATTACATCTCGCTTACTTGTAGATGTACCTCTAACTTTAATCGCATAGGGTCCTGAGCTGGATATCATCAATCTTCTCTTTTTTGGCGATTCCCTTCTACTTTTAACTCTCTCTCTCAGGGTAACTCGGGAATTTTTTTTTTGGCTGGTGCAGCATAAGCCTCAGGCTTCCTTGCACCATATTATTATTATTATAGCTAATAATAATAATATCGCTGCAAATATCCATATGGATTACGTTTTTTTTTTTTTTTTACAAATATTCTGATCTATTAGAATATACAGAAAGAGTACTACATGTTTAAATAAAAGGGGTGCCTCCGTAGCCAGGTGGAAAGGAGCAGCAGTGCATAGCACACGCTTCTTGATTAGACCGGGGTTCGAGCCCGTCACTACCAAATACGGAGGATGCGGAAAGGTCAGGGAATGACCACCGCATATCTCGGAGCAATATGGCCATAGTTGTTAATACTCATAAAAACCAAAAATAAATAAATAATAATAATAACATGTTTAAATGGGTACTAAAACAATGGATGAACCTAAGTTAAATCTGTGCAAAATTAAGTTTACCTCGATCCAAGTTAATTAATGATATCAGTTCACGATATATCTTATAAAGCTGCATGTAGATATATTTCGTTTATTATGAACCGGTCTGGGGCATTGCTTTTTAAATCAGTGGTTGTTGTTTGTTTTTTTTTTGTTTTTCTATGCTGTTGTTGTTTTACAGGAACCACACCCACAATCTCTGGGAACGAGAGCAAAACCTGACATTTATATTTAGGTAGTTAGGCAAGCAAGAGATGGGAGATTGTTATGTTTTATTTGTGTTTGTTATGTATTTATTTATGAAACAGATGTGCCATGAACCCTGATGGAACACTTAGCGAATATGGACGAGGTTTGTTGCACCTTTTTCTATCGAGAGTGGTAACGTAGTAAATTACTAATATTGATCTGGAGCATCGGGAAGCGGAAGCCGGGGAAACCGGCAAACGGCTTTGTCAAAACAGTGGCCAAAATTCACACCGAAGACGGCTGCAATTAAAGAGTAACTCAGGGTAGGTCTAATATAGAGCATAAAGCATTAATGCTCTCCAATCTGTGCACATGCATATAGTGGAATCATAGAAAGAGAGAGGGTGAAGAGTTTTCGTAGTCTCAGTGATATTCTTAAAACACTTCGTGTGAAATTAGCAATGGATTATTTTATTTCACAAAATGGTTTTTAAATGTCGAAGATTGTATTATAAAATTAATATCTGTAAGTAGCAGGTGCAATATTACTTTCTGTATTCTTTTGGGGGTTTTTTGCTATGTCCAGTTCCTTTTATCGGCCCATCATAGTAATATTAATTGAATTGTTTTAATTAATTATTAATGATATCTGTGTTTTGGATTGTCTTCTCAGCTTTCATAATGTGTATTTAATTTATTTTGATGATAACTGTTACTACTTGCCTGCCGAAAGAGACAGGAACAGATAATTGTGACTGAAGTTCAAGGTGGGGGAGGTGCCAGTGGGTTTCTGAGAAAATGTTTTACTCCGTTGGAGTTTACCATTTCATTGTAACTGCGTATGGTAGCCGATATAATTGTCCAGCTAACTATAGACTGTCCATTTTTCGTAGATGTGTTTCGAAAGCACCACGCGATTAACAGCAATCGCTTACGCTACTCCATAACCATACTAAGATGCCATCGGCACGGCGGATACGAGAGGACTCCGGAGCATACATACATGCCATAAGTAGCAGGGGAATTGACTAAAGGAATCTTTTATCACTGCGGGAAACTCCTGTAGCGCCAGTATGATTGGTCGATAGCTTGACAATCACTGTATGATGTTGTCTCCTTGGTTACTACTAATCATGACAGAGCCGACATCAGACTTTGTTGAACATAAATTTCATTTTTCCCCCCATTAATAGAGTATGGTCAGGTTTTTTTTTTTTTTTTTTGTTATTTAATTTAATAGTTCTTTCCAGAAACTTTTTATTTTAAATTAGTAAGGTAACTTTTTCTTAAAACAGAGGTGATGCTATTTACTTGAAACAAGCTTTAAAATCTTTAATTTTTGTTTTGGAATGTGAGGTTTGTCAATTCATTCCACTGTTTAAAATATGATGCATCAGAAATGAAGTGCTGGCAATCAAGAAATGCTTGCAGAAGAATTAGTGAGCACAGATTTATTCACCTTAGCTTGCAGTGGTGTGTGTGTCATATGATTTGATTGATATGAGCATTGTTCAATAGCACAGCGAGAAATTTTGCTTGTGGGGAGGGAGGGAGCTCCCATGTTTTGCATCATTGGTTTTCCAAGTATGACAATGTGATGGTACAGTTATATGATATAAAACAAAGTGAACTTGGGTTATCCCTCTCAGCACACCTCACCCCCCACACAGTGGTGCACTTGAACTGTAATTTATATGATTATTAGAACTAATGAGAGACAAACATCATATTGAACAATTGTGAAGTTTTCACAAAATATGAACTTTGGGTCCTTGATGTGGTTGTTTTTTAAATGTGTGCATCATATGTAATAATAGATCTAATATATTGTAAAGATGAATGCTATTATATCAGTACAGCAATTAAGGTAATATTTAAGGTAACTTTGGTACCCAGGCAGCAAAATTCATGCTTTGCCAAGTGTGACCTTAATTACTGTATTAGCATGGGCTATAACTATAATCATCTCTACAATATCTTAAACATAACCACATTTTCTGTCATTGCAATTAGTTTAAATCTAATGTACTTGAACTGTTTTAGTCTATCAACCTTGGGATATGGTCTGTGCCAGATAATGGAATTCCCTGAACCTCTGGAGGAACCTTGGACCACAAGAGGTAAACTAGCCTCTACCATAACTAAATAAGGTTCTTTAGTTACATGTTTTCTATAATTTATTTTTGTTTTACATTTAAGAAATTAAACACTTTAAATCATAATAAATTAAATGCAGTGTAAACGATGAATGAAGTTTAAACTTAAACATTTTTTACTACATATGGAATATGCAGCTAAAAGTCATATTTGAGATATTAGTATTGGTAAATGTAGAAAGCAAATACAGCATCAGCCAAAAAAAAAAAAAAAAAAAACTACCCACCTCATCAGTAAAAATTCTTGGAGAGGATATACCTATCCTCTCCAAGAATTTTTCTAGTTCTTCCTTGAATGTATTAAAATCATCCACTTCCACAACAACAGATGGAAGTTTGTTCCAATGATCACCCACCCTCTGGCAGAAGGCAAACTTCCACACATCTATCCTGCCGACCGGGCTAGCTGAGTGGGTAAAGTACCTGCCCGGCAACCCCAAGGTCGCGGGTTCGATTCTTGCCTCGGGCTTGGATCAAAGTACTGCAAAAACCTTGGGAGGTGCAATATGGCCACAGAAGCCGATGCGCCAACAACTACCAAATCAAAAAAAAAAAAAAAAACATCTATCCTGCAACTATCCTTCCTGAATTTGAATCCATGTCCCTTCATGTGTGTATTCTTTGCAAGATGAAGAATGCTATCAACGTTGAGTTTACTCGGTCCATTCAAGGCCTTAAACACCACAATCAGATCTCCTTGCAGATGCCTAATCTCCAGATGCTATAATTTTCAGAACTGAAGCCTTTCTTGGTAAGAGCACTCTTCTTTACTGTACTTTATTTACCTCTTTATTTACTGTACTCCTAGCATTGGTGTACATGCAAGTATACATGCACCTGTTCTTACTCTTAGTTACCCTAACACAGCCCATGTATTTACTTGTTCCGTGATTACGCCCAGCAGACCTTGAAATCCTGAGCACCTTGCTTTCCAGGCTGCTGCCATTGTTTGGAACTTATCAGAACTTATTCCATTGTTTGATAACCCATTCCCATAGATCAATTTTATGAAATTTAACCTTCTGTTATTACCTGGGATTTTATTTGTATTCCTTGGTTTTTGTCATAAGGGAAAACAAACCTTCCTCATTTTACTCAAACCCTTCAGTGCTTTATACACCTCACATCAGACCTTCCCTTAGATGTCTGGTTGTTAAACTTTGCATTCCACACCTTTTAAGCACATTCTTCATATGTGCATCGATTTGTGCTCATTATTAATCTGGCTGCCCTTATTTCAATCCTCTCCAGAAGTTTTTTTTTTTTTTTTATTATTATTATTATTAGGTGCAGTCTCCAGACCTGAATATCATATATTCCAGATGTATTCTTTGGAATTGTCACCTTGTAATTGGAGAGGGATAATGATGATGTCCTTCCTATTAGAAAAGGTCCCATAAATCATAGACAGGATGCCATGCAGAATGAGACAACTGTGCGCAGCCATCTGGGCACTACCATCTTGACACACTGAACTCTGCACCAGCCATCTCTGCATCACCCAACTCGGCACTAAGTACAATATTTGTTTATTAATATATTAAAATTTTAGTCAAGACATATAAAGATGTAGGTTTAAATAAACTCTGTGGCAAGTACTCTGAAACTTGTAGATGAAGGTTAAAATAATATCAAATTAAGTACTTTTAAATGGTAGTAAAATATTTATTTAATTAAACTTTTACATTCTAAATTAGTCTGTATAAAATTATATTTTCTAATTTATATTCTAAATTAGTTTGACAATTCAAAGTTATGGGCAGTGCTTCTCAAAATTTACCCATCTCTCTCTCTCTCTCTCTCTCTCTCTCTCTCTCTCTCTCTTTTCAATTTCAAGGGAGGATTCTGTACTGTGATTAATTTTTCATAGTAAAAGTCTCGTCTCCTTTGAACTTTATGCAGCCCATCGATCAACTTCCAGATATTAAGATGTTCTACTTCTAGCTCACACTGCAGTCTTCTATGTGTCACTTCAGCATGATTATTTATAATTCTATATAAATTCAACATTCCATGTGGAAATAGCAGATGATGTCTACCATTACCTAGTCTCTTGTCTTCTGCCGACGTAGTTTTCCCCAAACCAGTCAAGGAGTGGTTGCAGTTCATTGGAGAGAAATATCAGCAAGGTATTCAATTGCTTCATTGATACAAATAGAAGTGCACTAATCATTTTAGCTCACATCTGGTGAGTATGGGCTTGGCACGCCCAGGGTCCTGAGCTGGATATCATCATTCTTCTTTTCTTGGTAATTCCCTTATAACTCTCTCTCTCTTAATTTTTTTTTTTTTTTAGCTGGTGCAACATAAGCCTCAGGCTTCCTTGCACTATATGGCTAGTAATAATAAATTGTGCATGATTGTTGTGTTGATGTGATGAAAGCCTCCATAGAAGCAAGATGTTTTTTCATGTTGTGTGCAAGATGAAAAAAAAAAAAACAACCCTGAATTTTAGTAAGTGAAAAATGTTCCTTTATATTCTTGAATGTAGCTACCTCAAAGCCACAATTAATTATTTCTGGGTTTCACTCAGGTTTAATGTGAGGAATCATATCAAATAATTTGTTATACGTAGATTGCAGCTTCTTTTGGAGAAGAGCATACTTCATTGGATATACACCTCCATGCATTTTTGCCATAATATCATAGACTTAATATAGTTAGGGAATACATTTAAGGTGACATTTTATGCATCTTACCGATATACATCATCAGACCATGATGTTAGGGGTAGAAAAACAGAAAGAGTTGCAAATTTGAATTATATTACAATAATTATTAATTGTGAATTTTAAACTATTTAAGCTTAACATTTCCATTTTGGTTACAATAGAAAACAGATATTAAAAATCAGTAAATACATTTGGATAAAAATACATAAAGATTAAATTCTTGCCTGCTGACAGACTCCTGCTTGCCAATGCTACCAGAACCTGATGTGCATACTGACAAGACGTGCTGCCAACAAGTTAATTTATAGGTGAGCGATTAAGTCTGTTAACTAATAGAATGATGCCAAGTTTTTCTATCCTGTATCCAGCAGTTCTTGTTGGAGTGGAAGCCTGGTGCAAACTTTTCTCTCATACTCTCATCTGTGGTTGTTGTGCAGGCTGGTTCTGGTGGTCTGGAGGGGGTTGTGTGTGGGCTGCTCTTCTGGATATCTGTACTATTTTCTTTTCCTGTTTTTCCATTTCTTTTTCTATTTTCTTGTTGAAAAGGTGTAAATATTGTGGGTTGAATTAGACTCCTTATTTTCTTTTAATTGATGTGGCTACAAACATTTTTATGAAGAAGGCTTTTTTTTTTAATTTTCTTCTGTTGTATTGGTTGTCTGTAGAGAGGATTCCAGTGTTGTTGAATTCCCATGTGTCACCACATTGGAATGCATATAGGACTGTGTAGAATTTCAGGATTCATCTGTTGTAATCAAAACAGAAATTTAACTTTAAATACTTTAAAATTTGCAATTAATAATTATTGTAATATATAATTCAAATTTGTAACCCTTTCTCTTTTTCTACCCCTAACATTATGGTCTGATGATGGGTATCGGTAAGATGCCTGAAATCCATCACCTTAAATGTATAATGGTTTGGGCAATGAGCTTAATAAACTATATTATTAATTTCACATGGTATAAGAGTGATTATTAAATATAGTAACAGACTTGTGAAAACAAAAGTGGTGAAATTTTGAAAGTGCCATCAACATACCTTTTTTTTTTTTTTTTTTATTCTTTTTAGTAAAACTCATTTCTTTTACATCCAAACAGAAGAATTCTATATGACTCTTGGCTACTGTCACCAAACAAAGTTTTCTGTCTCAAGTTTATTACAGGAATAGGTTTGGAAACTATTAGGAATCTCTAATGGTTCTACATTTATTGGATTGATTAGCATTCTTCTACAATTTCTATAGCCCTTAGATTTTTTTTATTTTTACTATTTATTTTTTATTTATTTATATATATATAATTTTTTTTATTTATTTATTATTTTTTTTGTTTCTTTCACTTTTGATGAAGTACATATTGATGTACTTGACTATTTTACCATTTCTAATATGAAACTGTGCTCTACATATCCTTTCTCTCACATTGTCAAAAGTTGGTTATATTATCTGTGGCACCTTTATCAAATACATACAAATATCCATCACTGACTAACTTTCCCACATTGAGATAGTATTTTTGGTGCCATTTGTAGATGGGATGTGTAAATGTTACAATTTTTAAATATATATATATATATATATATATATATATATATATATCACCTTAATTTAATCTAAGCATACTGAATGAGAAAATGTGGACAACTAATTTTCTTGTTTAAACTTCATCTTTATATATCTTGACTACAATTAAGCCCCGCCTACTATGTCTCACCAACATTGAATTCCTGTGTGGTCCTATTTTTATAAATTTTTAAAAATATATTATTTTAAATTAATTTGAATGCAATTTTATGTTAAAGTTAAAACCTATATTAATAAATAAACTAGGGCAGCTAGTTTATTTATTAACTAGCTGCTCGCTTTTTTTGATAAAGTGAAATGAAATACTTACAGAAGCTTTCGACACTGTGTATGTGTCTCTTCCTCTACTATGAATACATAAATATGTTACATATGGAAATAAAGAATGGTACCTTGTGGTCATGTTAGATAAACATAGTGTTTGACCATGCTTAAACAGAAGCTTGTTTTACCACAGTAAAACAAGCTTCTGTTATGTATTTGTTATGTATTATCACGTAACCTGCATCTCTCTTCTCCCATTGGCTGAATAAATATCACTAGGAGGAAAATTATTTTAATGTATAGAAAGATATTGTACTTGGTGCCAAGTTGAGTGACTCAGAGATGGCCGACACCTAGTTTGGTCTGCATCAAGGTGGCTGTGCTGAGTTGTCCTAGATGCCATATGCCTTCCTATCCACCTGTTTACATTACCCGAAAAATTTCATGTCAGATTGAATCGTGACACCAAGGTCTTTTTAGTTGTGAACTGCTTTTAGCTCTTGTCACCTTTTTATCTTATACATGACTCTAGGATTTCTCTTTTCCCAAATGCATAACTTTACATTTAGAAGCATTGCCATTTTTCAGACCAAATATGCAACTAATCCAAATCTTTTTTTGTAACAAAATGGCTTGGCTCGGATTGTTAAACATCCTTTACACCTTCTGGTCATCAACAAACTTTGACAATTTACCTTGGATACCTTCATCAATATCATTAATGAAAATTAGAAATAGAATGTGACCCTCTGTCTTCTACCTATCTGTCTTCTATATATATATATATATATATATATATATATATATATATATATATATATATATATATATATATGTCAGAATTGTTAGCTGTGTCCAGCTGCTTAATGACTACTTTGTAATTTACAAGATTTGTCAGGCATGACCCTTAATCAACCCATGCTGGGATATATTCAAGATATTCTTGGCAAGAGAGTATTGAATGACATCCTTAACCATAGACTCCATGATCTTCCCTACCACTGAGGTCAAACTCACTGGGCTACAGTTACCTACCTCCTCTTTGTCACCACCTTTGTGGATTGGAAAAACATTAGCACTTCTCCAGTCCAAGGGAATCTTTGTGGAGTTCAGTGAACACTAATATTCCCAGTGGTTTGGTATACAGCTTTTCAATTACAGCCAAATATACGTATACTCTCACGAGTTTGTAATCACAGTGTATGATAACAGCTTTTTGTTAATATTTTAGAAATTAGCTATGATGAAGTGTGATTTTCTATATATTGAAGAATATAAAAAAAACACTGCAGTACTTTAAGATTTTTTATTAAGCATCGAAAAACTTACAGCAAAAAATATTGAAATGATTAATATTAACAACTATACTGATTTTTCATTAAAATATTCTCCACAAGATTTTATCACTGCCTTACATAGATGTGGCATTTTAGTGATTTGTTTTATAATGGTGTCTTGACTAACATTATTCCACGTGACTGCAAGGTTTCCTATAAATTTTGTGAAGATTGCTAGATTTCACAGACACGACTGTCCAGATGATCCCATAAAAGCTCTATTGGGTTTAAGCCAGGAAATTGTGTGGCCACACCATAATATGCAATACCCTCTCCTGTTGTTTAGTTGCTAGCAAGTCCCTGCACAGCTTAGAGCTGTGCTTTGGGTCATTGTCTTGTAATATAAAATTTCTTCCACAAAGTTAACGTATATAAAGAGGATATCGCATTATGTTCAAGAATGTTCTTATAGGCTTTCCATAACACATCTTTCAATCCTGATGATGTCACCTAGAAAAACAGAAGCAACTCCAGATCATGATGGAACCACCACCATGCTTGACTGTAGGCACTAAGCAATGTGCCACCTTTTTTTTTTTTTTTGCAGTTGATTATCTCACAAACTCTACTTGGATTCAAAAATTTCTAATTTGGACTCGTCTGTCTGCAATAAATTTTTCCTTGTTTGGTGTTGATGGCTCTTGGCCCAAGCGAACTGCTACTTTCAGTTTTCTGGTTTAATTAGGGTTTTTGAACTGCCACATGACTGTGAAGTCCTACTTGTTTAAGATGAAGTTTTACAGTGGATGGAGACACAGGAGTTACTCTGTTCCTATTGAATCAGCTTGGATTTCAGGTGCAAGTTATCGATTTCATTTATAAATATGTATTATGGTCTTATCTTGTGCTTCTGTTGTAACGCATGATCATCCTGATAGTTTTTTGTCCTTTAAACTGCAAGTCTCCTTGAACTGTTGAATTGGTAGTTTGTACTCCTTTTAATGAAATACCTAGTTGTTTGCCAATACTTCTCATGGAATAATTTTCTTTATATGGAGTTATAATAGTACTGTACTACTTTTTTTTTTTTTTTTTCAACACTCGGCTCCTTATTTCTTGCCATGTTTATCACAAAACACACGACTTGACCAAATGCTCTTTCTGAATGATGGGTGTTCGATCTTATAAGTTACACCTCTTATTCAGTTCATATTATTGAAAAACACTCTAGAATTTTCTACCACATTTAGGAATCTTCTACAATGTTCTGCTACATCCAGGAGTCTTCTACATCTTTCTGGAATATTCTCAAATATTTATTTAAGTTTTTTATTTTATTATTATTAATCATATGGTACAATGAAGCCTGAGGCTTATGCTGCCATAATAGAAAATATTTTAATAAAAATTGATAAACAAAAATGATCCTATTTTAATAAAAAAAAAATTTTTAAATTAAAGAATGAAACGTGATTCCAAACTTTTAGGTGGGTGGGTATACCATCTTCCCCTGTAGTCTTTGCCCTCCTTTTGATCTCAGTAACATTTTTTTATATAAAAAAAAAAAAAGCTTGTCTGAGATCAATATATCACATAATTTACAGCAGTCTGATACTTTAACATTCCCCAGTGTTTTTAAGCTTACTTTTGATTGTAAATATAGATGAAAAGTATTTGTTCAGCTGGATAGAAGGGGCTGGAGATGGTTATTACAGAAGCAAAGATAAATTTCCCACCTGCTGCCATCCAGATTAACAATAGGAAGTACTTTGTGTGTGTGTGTGTGTGTGTGTGAGAGAGAGAGAGAGAGAGAGAGAGAGAGATTCAAAAAAAGAATAAGGTAACAAGAAATTGCCTCCTCTAATATATAGCTTTTTAGTAATGAAATAATAATAAAATACAAATTAATTTCTAAGTCATTTTTGAGCCTGATTTACATCAAATAGAATATTTCTGGCTTTGGGTAGTGGAGTTACTTGAAATTGGAGGATCACTGTTGATGGGCTGAATATAACCAAATGCTTATTAGAGTTGATCATGGTTGGCTCTACTTTTCTGACTGGTTAGGTGCTAGGTACGTTGCAGGACAGTTTCTTTTGAATTGTTCATGATTAAGTTATGAAATAAACTGTTAAGTTCTGTTGGAGTCTGCTTCTTGTTTATGGGTGGACCCTGAAGTACAGAATGAAGAAAATTTCTTTGAGTTTTTCTGTTATATGGTGGATCAGTGAAGAAAACACAAACCCTTTGCAAATGGTTTGTTTTCTGCCAAATTTCACATTTTTGTGGCGAGTAGTCTCCTGCACGATTATCCAACTTATAAGGAGCTGAAACTGCTTTGGTTCTGATCATAGAACAGCAGAAAAAAAAATCATTCCATTTTCAGGTGAGTATAATAGTATTGTATATTATTATTATTATTATTATTATTTTTTTTTTTTTTTAATACAACTTACAAAACTGGTTAATATTGTATTAAGTAATGTTTTAAATTGTGGTTTTAAAGTGGAAATTAGAAAGCTTAACTTCATTTTTCCTTATAAATAATATATAATAAATTAATTTTAGTTGTGAAGTACATTTTATTTCTACCTCTGTAATACCCATTATCTGAGCCTTAGGCCCATCTTAGATATTAAGGACACATTATCAACACTTATTAACACAATTTAAAAAATATTTAATTGACCACTTAACCCCAATCATTATCTAAAAATCTTTAGACTGCATGACTTAGTTACCACCCTTGTCATCAGGGACGTCGGTCTGTACTATCTAGTACATTGATAAAACATACTATATTACAAATATACAGTTATTACTCCAGGCTTCCTTGATGCTGGGTGACAAGAGCCTGTGGCCACTCCTAGTTTGTTCCAACGACTAATCATATAATTCCTGAACTCTGTTACTGCTTTCACAAATTCAAATTCTCTATATAAAATAAAAACTCTATATAAATTATAGCATACAACAAGTATCTATATAAAATAGGTATATGTTATACATTTTATTTACAAATTCTATTTACAATATTTACAAAATATACACTGTTTATATATGCTTTGTATTCCCACTTTGTCTTCTTTCAAAGACCTTCTTTACTAACTCTTCAAAAATTATATAATTTTCAATTGTTAAAAATACATCAGTAAATTCCAATTCACTTAAATTCATATCCTCTAATATCTGCAATCTTAAATCCTTGTACAACAAACAGTGCCTTATGTGGATTGAATCCTCTACTTCTCCACAAGAATACAGTTTGTTCTTGTGGAAGAGTAGAGTTCCAGTAATTATCCATAGTAGCATAACACCCAGATCTGGCCACCTCACATACTTTTTAGGGGCAGCAACACCATGCAGAAAGCCATAAGAGTGATTCCACATCAAGTGGCCTAATTTTGAATATGGTCCTTGCTCAACCATCTTAAATTTTGTTGAAACTTGGTGTAGATGTTTAAACAGGTTTCCAAAGAAGCTGTGCAAAAATTCAGTTCAAAATATAGTATGCTTGAGGCACAAGCACCTTTTTTGTGGAGGTAACTTGTGTTATGCAGAGCAAATCACAAAAAAATATCAAAGTTTTGAGTGTTACTGTTGCACAACATTGAGAGGTATTACTCTGAAACTTGGTATACCTAGTTAACTTTTGTCAGAGAATGCAAAACTTTTGATGTCCCGGCTCAAAAACCTACACATTTTTTACAATGCTGTCTAAAACTGGCACCAAAAATTTGTCACAACAAATTTAATCAAGACTTTTGAAAGTCATAACTTTGAAATAAAACCCTTTGGTAACTTCTTCTTTGGGCATTCCATTTAATGTCTGCATGAATTCAGCCTAACTAAATATGAGCTCTTATACTTGTTTGCTGGCCGACCGGGCTAGCCGAGTGGGTAAAGTACCTGCCCGGTAACCCAAAGGTCGCGGGTTCGATTCCCGCCTCGGGCTTGGATCAAAGTACTGCAAAAACCTTGGGAGGTGCAATATGGCCACAGAAGCCGATGCACCAACAACTACCAAATCAAAAAAAAAAAAAAAAAAAAACTTGTTTGCTGGCTGAGATATTTTCCTTCAAAGATTGACTCAAAATTTGCCTGTCTTTAGGGGCAAATATTTTAATGTGGGACACTTTCAATTCTCTCATTTTTGCCACCATTGGAAATAGCAGGTTTTAAGCAACAAAAATCATGGTTTTTCAGTTTTGTCTTGCTACTTAAGACCTAAAAAATGGCCTTAAACATTTTATATTTTCTACATAATATTTGCATACTTATTTGAATATGGTCTCTGCTCGAAGTTCCACATCTCAATAAGGACAGAACTATTGCATTTAAAAGAGTGAAATTTTCTGCAATTACTCTGCCCTTTGAAATGGATATATTAGGGCAATATATCCATTCTGACCTAAGGAGAATGGATATATTGCCAATGCACAAAAAGATCTGTATTTTTTACAATGGGGGTGCAAATGGCAAGAAAAGAAATTGCATGGGCTTCTTTAGTGCAAGTTCCCAAGCCTGAAAAGTGGTCTTTCTTCAGGATTGCAAGCATAAAGATGATGTTCTATTGGTTTCTAAGCTTGAAAGAAGTTATAACTGCAACAAAATTTATTTAAAACACAATACAATTTGAAATAAGCAAGTGAGTGTGAAGATATTGAATCACTGCTTCTTAATGGACTGGAATTTTTCATTGATGGTTCATATTACTATTTCAGGCAAGCTATATTGTTGTCCCATTGTTTTTGGAGCTGTAAGATTGGCAATAATTTGTTGTTCAGGAATCCAGCAGACATCTTATCTAGCAGGCCAGTGAAATGAGCAAGCTGCTCCATGAGGATGCATGAATTTTACCAATACATCATGTTCTTTAAATTAAATTTCACAAATATTTCCATTCCACCAATTATTGTCATAAATACAGGCAATGTATTGGCCAGGTTGTAAATTAACAATTGGTGCATATTGAATATTGGTTTCTCTAGTCTGATCTAAGGCACATGATGCAAGAAAGCAAGCTTATATAGCATTAGCCAAAAAAAACACCCCCCCCCTTATTTCACTCATCCACTCGCTTCAAATGTCTGCCAAGTTCTGCCTTGAATCTGTTTCAGCTATCAGCTTCTCCAACGACAGATGGAAGTTTGTTCCAGCAATCAACCACCCACTGACTAAAGGCAAACTTCCGCACATCTATCCTACAACAGTCTTTCCTTAATTTCAATTTATGACCTCTCAGGCGATTATTCTGAGCAAGAGGAAAAATTCCATCTGCATTGAGCATGCTCAAACCATTCAATTTTTTATGCACCTCAATCAGATCACCTCACAGGTGCCTGGTCTCCAGACACTGTAATTTGCAAAACTTAAGCCTTTTTCGTAAGAGCAACCCTTTGTTCCATTCACTGATCTTGTTGCCCTTCTCAGTACTCGTTCCAACATCTCTACATCCTTCTTAAAATAAGGCCTCCAGACCTGTATACAGTACTCAAAGTATGGCCATTGCCTTATACAAGGGGATAATCACCTCCTTATCCCTGCTAGAAAAATTCCTATATATCATTGACAATATACCATGAGCTACTCTTGCAGCCCGTCTGCACTGCTCAGAGAACTTCATATCTGCCTGCACAACCACCCCCCAGGTCCCTTTCATTCTCTACCACTGTCAGTGTAGTATCACAGAGTTGATACGTTGCTCTGGGGTTGCTGTTTCCCATATGTAGTACTTAACATTTGTCAATGTTAAACTTCATTTGCCACCTCTCAGCCCATCTGCTCAACCTTTCCAGATCCTGTTGCAGCAGCATAACGTCAGTAGTGTCCTTAACAACCCTGCCAATCTTTGTATCGTCTTCAAACTTGGACATTAAGCCTGATGTACCATCATCAATATCATTTATAAATACAGAAAACAACAATGGACACAACACTGAACCCTGAGGGACTCCACTAATAACATTAGTCCACGATGAGCAGTGTCCATTGATTACCACTCTCTGTCTTCTCCCCCTCAACCACCCCTTTATCCATAGCAGCAATTTGCCACCAATGCCACACTGCTCCAATTTGTGCAGCAGTCTTCCATGTGCAACAGTATCAAAAGCGTTTCTAAGATCCAAGTATATAATATCAAAGTTATTCCCTGCATACAGTTCTTTTATGACTGCATCATAGTATCCAATCAAATTAGTCAGACAAGACTTCCCCTTAACAAACCCATGCTGTGTCTGAGCTATAACTGAAGTCTTGTCTAGATGATCCTGCAATGCTTCTCCTCCACTTTACTCTCAGTTATTACAAGTTGTTATTGTTATTTGGTTTTTAGGAGCATTAGCAACTAAGGCCATATTGCTCTAGGGATATGCGGTGTTCATTCCCTGACCTTACCGCATCCTCCATATTTGGCGGTCACGGGCTCGAACCCCGGTCTAATCAAGAAGCGTGTGCTGCTCCTGCCCACCTGGCTACGGAGGCGCCAGTTATTACAAGATTATCTAGCTTACTGCCAGAGTTGAATACTGGGTTTTTTTTTTTTTTTTTTTTTATTTCCCCCGGAGCATTAGCAACTAAGGCCATATTGCTCTGGGCACATGCGGTAGTCATTCTCTGACCTTCTGCATCCTCCGTATTTGGTGGTCATGGGCTCAAACCCCAGTTTAATCAAGAAGCGTGTGCTACGCACTGCTGCTCCTGCCCACCTGGCTATGGAGGCGTCCCAGAGTTGAATACACCTCTGGCATTCCCCTCCCTGAATAACTCCTCGTGTGAAAGTCGATGCAAAATAATCATTTAGTTTGTTAGCTACCCGAGCAGGATCATCAACAGTTGAACCATCGTCTTGCATCAATAGGAATGAAGTGATGATTTTCTCTTGTTCCAGCAATAGTATGACCATCTATGAATCTTTTCTCTTAAAATGGCCTTACTTGCTCAATTTCCTGTTTAGAAAAAGAACAGAATTTTATTCCAGTCACATGCTTGTCACAAAATTCAAACGTGTTTCTCGGTGTCAGGATTTGGTTTTCAATTAGGCATTGGAGACTTGCACGTGCTGCCAATCATCATTTTATTGTTCCACCAATTCCATCACATGGTGACTTACCATGGCTAGTGCCAAAGAAATTCCATTCAGCACTGATAACAGAATCCTTTTGACGATGACACAAGTTAACAAAATTCTTGTATTGAGCTGCAGAACCATCACTGAAGTAGTAAATGTTCCTGATTTCTGACCTGAAACTCTTCAAATATTCAATTAAGTTGGTTAGAAAAGCATGCACTGCAATTGTCATGTCGAAGGCAGTCGCTGATTATGCAGAAACTTATATTCTGAAGTTCAACATCCGTGTAATAAATGACAAAAGGATGCAATGTAGCCTGGCTAGTCTCCCAGTGGAACCCCCTGAACAGTATTTTGCATAACAAATGAATAATTTTCTGCAAAATCCATCAAGATGACCAATTCTCCTGTCATTAGGCTTTCCTTTGACTTCAAATGGTAGCTTTGATGTTCATCAATGTAGTGATGACAGGAAAGGTTAAATACCTTTTACTCAACTCTTCAATAAAATCTGTTGTTAATTGCTTTATGTCCAGCATATCTCTGTCAGTATGTATCCATTGCTTGAATTCAGTAATATTGTCATTGTTTTCAAAAATATTCTGTAGAAATTTTTTTTAATTAATCTTTTCCTGGACATTTTTCACACCAATGAAGCATACAATCTTTTGACTCCAAATCACAGACTGTTTTACCAATGAGAATCTTGTAATCACATTCAACAGGACTTACTGCTAGCATTAACTTGACATTTTGATGGATTGTGTATACACATACAGAATGTGTTCTTTGTGCACCAACTGTGACACACTACTTTGGTCTAAGTTCACAAAATTTAGAAAATCCAATGTCAGATCCATTTCTATTTCGATAAGTTATAAACATTTCCTTAAAGTTGCTGAGTAGCAGTTGCATTTGCATTTTTATTCCATCTGTATTTCTAATGGAAATATAATCTTTCTTTCGAGGGCATATCCGACTAAATTCATAATCTTCAAAAAATGCTATTACCTTTTCTTTACTTGCTCAGAAAGTTTTTTTCCAGGTATGGCCATGATTCCTTCTGCTTTAAGTTTTCTAGCTTTCTTGACCATTCTTTCTACGACACTAAACTCTTCCATTGTTTTCTTTATGGACCAACTAACTGGAGCTAGTATTAATATTTGAAGTATTTCTGAATGATTTGATACCAACTTTTCTTTCAATTCTTTCAGCAGCTCATTGTAATCTAAGCAGTTTCCACACTGATTATTTGCACTTGGCTCCTTGATGTCGTTTGGATCCAAGCCACCAATAGATGCAATTTTACTGGCAATTACATCTTGTACTTTACTTGTCTTCCTTTTGGCATAGCCTTATGAGTCTCTCTTAGCCATTTGCTGAAATTTCAGAGGAGAAATACCAATAGCCATCAAACTTGTGTTCAAGCTTTCAGTCACATGCATTTTGTCATCATGGTCTGATCCAGATGAAGTTGATTTTCCTGCTGCTACTTTTCGGCTGTTAGACTCTTTTTGGCATTATGGGCACAGCTTCTAGCCTGGTTTTGTCTACCTTTTGTTAGGTCTTTCAGGTAGTCTGCCATTGACAAATCAATTGGTTGTAAACTTTTTTTCACCATATGATTTTGCTTCTGGAAAGGATTGCAACATGAATGCTGCAGAAATTCAAATTTTGTCAAAAGCAAAGCTTCATGATATAGACAAATTGCCTTCTTTGCACAATTTGTTTTAATCCACAACATCGACCTATCAGCTGTTGTTCTTTAAATAAATTTAACCCAGTTTTGCATGTATAGGATAGCACATGACATTTAGAATTATCCATATGACTGATGGTGCACGAGTCCAGCTTATCTCCAGCAAAATCTTCTGATTCCATGGCTTTCATGCTGACTAATAAGTGGACATTTTTGCAAGCAGTGAAAACTTAATTAACTTTATTACAGTCAAACAATAAATAGAGGAACAAAATAAACAAACTGTTCATTATGAAGATAAAACACATTAATAACAGCAATGTTCAAATATCAGCTATTTATACTTTTTTTGTATGATTCTAGAATATTCCAGAGTTCTAGAATGTTCATCGGTTTTTTTTTTTTTTTTTTTTTTTTTGGAATTCAAGAATATTCTAGAATGTTCTGTAATTCTAGAATATTCCGGAATTGTAGAATATTCTAGAATTCTTCTAAAACTTTATTTCTAGATTATTCTAAGCATTAGGCAGGATTAAGGAAGTGTTCTGCAACAAAAACGATCTTGCAGAATAACAATATGACACACAAAACTACTTGATGTTTAGGCTTAATTTTAAGGCCTTAAGTGCAAAGACATAAAACAGATAAACCATGATCTTTGTAGTTGAAACTCTGCTTTTTCCAGTGGTGACAAAAATGAGAGAATTGAAGGTGTCCCACATTAAGATATTTGCCCCTTAAGATAGGTCAAATTTGACTTTCAAATTTTGAATCAATCTTTGAAGGAAAATATCTCAGCCAGAAAACAAGTATAAGAGCTGATATTTAGTTAGGCTGAATTCATGCAGTTGGTAAGTTGAATGTCCAAAGAAGGTACCAAAGGTTTTTATTTGAAAGTTATGACTTTCAAAAGTCTTGCTTAAATTTGTTGCAACAAATTTTTGGTGCCAGTTTTAGACTGCATTGTTAAAAAATGTGAAGGTTTTTGAGCCTGGACACCAAAAGTTAACTAGGTATACCAAGTTTCAGAGCACTACCTCTCACTGTTATGCAACAGTAACATTTTAAAACTTTTTTTTGTGATTTATTCTGCATAACACAAGTGACCTCCACAAAAACAGTGGAGGTCACTTGTGTCAACTGGTGCCTAAAGCATACTATATTTTGAACTGAAATTTTGCACAGCTTCATTTGAAACCTGTTTAAACATCCACACCATTTCAACAAAATTGGAAGATGGTAGAGCAGGGACCCCTAGGCCACTTAACATGGAATTACCCATAAGTAACCCTACCCTTGTTGGACTTGTTCCACCTGCATTGTCATATCCTTTCAATTTGTCTGTATATCCTCCTCTCAACTTTCACTTCCCACTTCATATATACCTTATTTTCTTCAAGACATACTTCAGTACCCATAATTTCGACTGGAATATTTTTAAGAGTAGAATACTCCGAAGGCACCTCCGTAGCCAGGTGGGAAGGAGCAGCAGTGCGTAGCACACGCTTCTTGATTAGACCAGGGTTCAAGCCCGTCACCACCAAATACAGAGGATGCGGAAAGGTCAGGGAATGACCACCGCATATCCCGGAGCAGTATGGCCTTAGTTGCCAATGCTCCTAAAAACCAAATAACAAACAAACAAACAGAATACTCCAAATATATCTTTATTACTATTAAGTCTGCAAGCTCCCTGCTAATATCTGCAGTGGATCCTTAGACACGATCTGTCAAGCTCAGACTCTGAGCAGCAATTAATTGCTTCTTAATAAGACTTTTCTGCCTCTATAACCTCGTGTGCCAATACTTACCTGCTTAGGTAAGTATTGGCACAAAGATGCACTTATATTAATAGATATATTGACTTCCCTTTCCCCAACTCCATTCTAACAATCCTCCTTATTTTAATAGTAATAGTATTTGCCATATAGTGCAAGGAAGCCACAGGCTTTTGCTTTAGAGTATAAAATCCTTATTTTTTTTTTTTTCTCTGATCTACTTTACATGGGGTAGAAAGGTCATTCGCTTATCCAATATGATTCCTAAATATTTATCACTGGAGGCATATTTCAAGTGCACACTCCTGTCAGAACCAGAGATATTGTAATGCTCAACTTTTCTTTAAGTATTAATATTTTAGACTTGGCAATAGATATCTTTATTTATTCTCATTTGTCCATAGACAAATTATTTTCATTATCTGTTGCTTTTCCTCTGTCTCCTGGAATTTCCTTTTACTAAAAACTCCAAGTCGTTTGCATATACGTTCAATTCAGAGTCCCCCCCCCCCCAGTCTCTATTTAATAGCTCATCCATCACAAAATTCTATAGGTGTGGACTTAAATAAAAATCAAATCCTGGGGAGAACCTCTAGTTGCCAGCATCTTAAGCTCCTCATAACGTTCTCACTATTATCTGCCACTCACTAAGATAGCGTTCTTAAAATCTTGGATAATCTTCCAGGCAACTGAGCCACTCTAAGCCTCCTGAGAACACTCTCCCACCAGATCCTCTCAAAAGCTTCTTTAAAATCCAGAAAAATACCCATAACATATTTTTCCTTTGTGCCATCTAGCAGAACCCTAATAGCACCCTCCACTGACGTGCCCTTCTGGAAGGCATACTGCTTGGTAGAGTGTAGCCTTTTATCTATATAATAATCCAATACTCTTTATTTTTTTTTATAATCATTCTCTCTAGTACTTGTGGTTGCTGTAGCAGAGTGGTCAGACATGAGGGTGCATAAGTACACATGCATTGAGTGACTGGAGTTAAGCTCGTGACTACTAAATGCAGTGCTGTTTCTTGTATTCTTTGTATCTTGTGAACTCCTGACTGTGTGGTTGTCATGGAGTATAAACAGAAAATTTATTTATTTATTACTTTTCCAAACACCAGTAGCTAGATAGGCTGATGTGATCCAGGGTCTACCACATCCCTATCTGGACCTCTAAGATTTTAACAACTTGAAAATATACTCGCCTCCCAACTTGTATAGGTCCAGAAGAATACTTGGCCATTTATTTGTAAAAAAATTAAGACCTTAGGCTCAATCATGTCTTTCCTTGGGATTCCCATTCTTTATCTTAGCCAGAGGCAAATTTACTATGAAGCCAATGAAGCTTAAGTTTTAGGGCTGCTCACTTGCACAGGTCCTTTCAAAGCCCTGGGAGAGGCCCTGTTTTTTTAAAATTTGCAAAATTAAATATTTTAACCAGTAGCGTAGGAACGCCTTGGCATTGGGGCAGGTGCCAAGGGTGACGGTATCAGAAGGGCATCACTGACAGCTCACATCACTTCCGTGTCAAGCTATTTCGACACACCTCGGGTGTAGAAATAGCTGACGAAATGGCGTTCCTAAATGATGTCCCATCAGCATGAGAGCAGGAGTGTGAAAATTAATTTTTGCCATATGGCATGTTTTCAGAGGGCAATTCAAGCTTGTATGCAACCTTAAATCTGTGTACACACTGCCTAGCAGCATAGATCTATTTGCCGCCCAGAATGTAACTTTGAAGGGCCCAACAGGTGACCACTTCATCAGCGCATGCTCGAATGCATCTTCTTCTTCAGGTTCCGTATTCAATTTGAATGTTGTAGATCAACATTTTCCAGCCAATTCTGTATTTTGCTTTGTGAAATAGTTCTTGTAAGACTCCTCCCCTCTCCATTCTTTGATGCTATCAAGCCACTTTTCTTTGTCTTTTTTTTGCCTTTAATCTTCCATTGCAGGATTAGTCTCTGCAGGTCATATTGTGGGCCTCTTATAATATGCCCAGGGTAGGCAGTCTTTCTCTTTGCAATTGTAGTTAGTAGTGTCCTTGTGGTTCTTGCCCTCTTAAGGATCTGCTTATTGGTGACTTGATCTGTCCACGGCATTTTGAGCATTTTTCTGAGCGTCCACTTCTTGAAGGCGTCCAGTTTCCTGATTTCCGCATGATCCAGGCCTCACACCTATATAGGAGAGTGCTCCATGTATAGCATTTGGCCATTCAATAACTTTTCTGGAAATCCACTTTCGTGTCAGAGGAAGTTCTTAAGATTCTTAAATACCTTTTTGGCCATACCAACTCTGCTTCTAATTTCTGTGCCTTGCCCATTATTATTTGTAAAGATCTTCCCTAGATATTTAAAGCTACTCACTTGTTCGATGGGGGAGTTACCATAATGTATTTTGATTCCAGGCAAGGTGTTTGCTTATGACCATAGTTTTGATCTTTGGCATTAATTGTTAAGCCTATCTGCTCACTGGCTTTTATCACTTTGTTGAGGAATGTTTGTAGCTTTTCTTCTGAGGTTGAATGAAGACAATATCGTCTGCATATTGCAGGTTACTGATAACTGAACCATTAACAGTAATTTCTTCTTTAGAAACTTCTATTAAATATACACCTGTGCTGCCACTTTATTAGGTACATTCCTGCTGTGCACACAAATGGTTTGTTCCACAACGTTGTATGACCACAGTTGTGGATATAAATGCAGCAGAACAACCTTTCTAGTATCAGTTAAGCGTACAAACCATAGCAAGAATGGGGAAAAGGAGTAATCTAACGGATTTCGAATGTGGCATGGTAGTAGGTGCAAGATGTGCTGGACAAAGCATCTCTGAAACAGTAGCTATCGTGAACTTTTCACGCACCACAGTTTCAAGGGTGTATCGAGAATGGTGCAACGAACAGAAAACATCCTCTCAATGGCACTCCTGTGGAAGAAAATCGCTTGTTGATGAGAGAGGTCAGAGGAGGATAGCTAGAATCGTGCAAGCAAACAGATGGGCCACAGTGTCACACGTCACATCAGAATACAACCTTGGTGTGCAGGACAAAATATCGCAACGCTAGTCGCACTTTCTCGTGAATGGGCTACAACAGCCAATGGCTACATCGCATACCTTTTGTTATCAATAAAGAACAAGAGAGCACGCTTCCTGCAGGCACAGCAACACCAGCACTGGACTATCAAGGATTGGAAAACAGTTGCTTGATCTGATGAGTCGAAGTTCCTGGTGCATCATGTTGATGGAAGGCTCAGAATTTGGTAAAAACAACATGAATCCATGGACCAGTCATGTCTGACGACTACTGTGCAAGGTGGTGGGGTCAGAATTATGATGTGGGGAATGTTTTCTTGGCACGTGTTGGGTCCATTGATACCTATAGATTCACGTCTCAAAGCCACACCGTTGCTGACAGAGTGCATCCGTTCATGTTGACAGTTTATCCTTAGTCAGATGCTGATTTCCAGCAGGATAATGAGCCAGTGCACAAAGCCAGAATCACTATGGAATGGTTCCAGGAACATGACAATGACTTTTCTTTGCTGCAGTGGCCTGCTCAGTCCCCTGGATCTCAATCCTATTGAACATGGTGCCTCCGTAGCCAGGTGGGAAGGATCAGCAGTGCGTAGCACACGCTTCTTGATTAGACCGGGGTTCGAGCCCGTGACTACCAAATATGGAGGATGCGGGAGGTTAAGAAATGACCAGTGCATATCCCCGGAGCAATATGGCCTTAGTTGCTAATGCTCCTAAAAACCAAATAACAAACAAACAAACCTATTGGACATCTTTGGGATGAGCTGGAAAGGGCTGTTTGCTGCAGGCCTACACCTCTGTCGAATCTCAAGGAACTGCGTGACACTCATGTCTGCATGGTACTCCATTCCTGCACGTTTTCAGCATCTTGTTCAATCCATGCCTAGACTAATTCAGGCTGTTTTGAAGGCTAAAGTAGGCTCAGCATGCTACTTGGTAGGTGTACCTAATAAAGTGGCAGCACAGTGTATAATGGTTTCAGCATAGGAGACAACACACATCCTTGCCTCACTCCTTTCTGGATTTGTACCCACTCTGTGTTTTCTCTCTTCAGCGAATGCCACTTCTTGCTCAAGATATAGTAACCGTATAGTATCCTTAGTTCCTTGGGATTGATGTTTAGATTGTTTAAGAGTTGGAAGAGGATATCATGTTTCAAGCAATCGAATGCTTTGTTAAAGTCAATGAAGCAGACAAATAGGTTTTGCTGGTGTTCAATTGCTCTTTCTGGCAGTATATTCAGAGAAAATATTGCTTCTCTTGTGCCAACTCCCTTTTTAAAACCCATCTGGTCTTTTCCAATTTTTTCTTGAATCTTGCCTTCAATTCTGTGTAGAATCATCTTCAAGAGGACTTTCATGGAGTGACTTATGAGGCTTATTGTGTAGTGGTCTGCACAATTTGCTATTCTTGCCTTTCTGTGATCCATCTTTATTATGGGAATAAAGATGGATCACAGAAATTCAAGGGGAAGTTTCCCTCCATTTAGGATATTATCAAAAATATTGAAGAGCTGTTGTTTTCCTCTTGCTCCAAGGCATTTGAGCATTTCGGCTGGGATGTTATCAATGCCAATTGCTTTGTTATTTTTCATTGATTTAATTGCTTGCTCCAGTTCTTCCAGCAGAAAGTCTTATGTTTGCCTTCTGTTTGGGTGTTGTCATTTCCTAGTTGTCTGTCATCCTCGCAGTATAGTTTTCAGATATTCTTGCCATCTATCCTTTTTCTTTGTCCACAATTTCCCTGTTGTTTTTATCCAGAATGTGGTCTCTTACATGGTCTTTCATGATGTTGAATATTTCCCTCACTTCTTTGTGGACTAGATGTTCCTTATGCTCACTGCAGATATTCAATCCTTTTACATCTTATAATTTTCTACATCTTTTGGGACTCGTCAGAGACTAATTACTGTAGCCATCCAGTTCCTCCTCTCAGCTAGAGATGTAATGAGAGTATATCAGTGGAATGCTAATTACAAACAGCTACCTCTGGTGGGGGAATACGCTACCCCTCATAAAGTGTGTTACGTTTGTTACAAAGGAAATTTTTGTAACCAGCTAAGTGTAACTTGTACTAGAAGTTACGCTTAGGATTGCTAAACTGGACAAAAACATACAGGAAGTGATTTATGGATAAATCATGTGACTTCACCTTGGCACTATGATAGGTGGGACAGTTAGGCTTCGATTTAGTTTTCTCAAAACATGGTGAATTTTAGGGCATCAAATATAAATATGTGGCAAAATTAATCAGTAAGACTGAAGTAATGGCCACCAAAAGAAAAAAAATATAGTTTAAGAAAAGTTAAAGATTATCAAAAGTTAAGAGTGGCAAAACAAAATGCAGCATATTTTGCAAGTGTGGAATTCCAGAAGTAATGATCTACAGTTGGATGAAAGAGGAAGAAAAATTGCATTAATTCATAGACTCCATAGAAGATGAAGTAGGTCTCCAAAGAAAGAAAACCAAACTTTGTGAAAACATTGAATTTGACCAATGTTTTTAAAGTGGTTGCTACAGAAATGTATTGGAGTACCGATAAATGGGGTAATTTTGAAAGCACAGGTACTTAAATTTCATAAGCTACTTGTTAGCATCAGTAGTGGCATATGATGCAAGAAAGCAAAAGTTTGTCCAGTTGTTTCTTGACTTTATTTAAGCTATCAACTTCCACAACAGATGGAAGTTTGTTCCAGAAATCAACCACTCGCTGGCTAAAGGCAAATTTCCACACATCTGTTCTGCAACTTTATGCCCCCTCAAGTGTGTAATATGAGCATGAGGAGGAATCCCATTAGTATTGAGCTTGCGCAAACCATTCAAAGCCTTAAACACCTCAATCAGATCACTTCACAGGTGCCTAGTCTCCAGATGCTTCAATTTGTAGAACTTCAGCCTTTCTTGCAAGCACGCCCCTTTGTTCCCATCACCAATCTCATTACCCTTCTCTGTACTCATTTCAGCAGCCCTACATCCTTCCTAAAATGAGGCCTCCAGACCTGTATGCAGTACTGAAGGTGTGGCCTGACCATTGTCTTATATGAAGGAATAATCACTTCCTTACATGGGGGCCTTGTCATTGACAGCTCGGACAGCCTGCTGTACTGCTCTGAAAACTTCATATCTGACAGCACAATTATCCCCAGGTCTTTTTTTTCATTCTCCACTATCCTGATTGTAGTGCCACACAGTTGGTATTAGGGCTTGCAATACTAGTGAAAATCTTAATACTGGTATTTTTAATTTATGAAACTGGGATACCAATATTCCAAAAAAACATTTTTCGCAATAAATTTTGATGACCATTAGCATTAGTAGAGGCATATGATGCAAGAAAGCAAGCTTATTCAGCATCAGCCAAAAAAAAAAAAAAAAAACCCTCTCCCATTAGGTGCAATAAAGCAAGGAAAGTAATTACTTGAATTCACGTTTTAAATCAAACATTTATTACAATAATAAATATTCTAGCAAAAATTATTAAACATACAGTTATTCTAAAAACAAAAAAATAGGCATCCACACTACTTGTCTGAATAAAGAAAGTGAGCTCTTAAGAAACTCAATAGTGTTATTGTTTAAACTGGATCTAATTTTGGCACATATTTAATTAGCTGCAGAAAACGTCGTTTTGGTTTCTGTGCTGGTTGGTGCTTTGTACTGAGATAGCCGTAGAAGAGTTGAAGTTTAACCCCCCCCTTATTCCCTCATCTTCAAAAAAATCTTATTTCCTTTTAATCAAAAATAAAAAAATTTCCTTTTTGACTTTTTTATGGCACTATATCTGTATCAACGAAAGGGACTAACGGTTAAGCTTGGTGAGGAAACGAAATCTAAGTTGTGGGGGATTATTTATTTATTAATTTTTATTTCCTTGTACCTTAGTATCATTGTCCGTGGCCATTGTTATGATTTTTGTACAGCAGCTCCCTTCAAGCACTAAGCCCCACAAGCTACCTGACTACTTTAAAAAATGAGAAATTCCAGGAGCTGATGGATGTTCCCCCCCCCCACACAAATATATACAGGCAACCCCCATATAACACAGTACTTCTACAACACTGTTTCTCTCTAACACACTTGATAAATTGCGGCAATCCTCACACAACATGGTACTTATATAATATGGTTTTATATAAGAGAATTGAAGTTGCCACAATTCTCTAATGTGGTTAGAGAATTGTGGCAACTTCACATAACGTGGTAATTTTGAGCTTTTGTGTAGGGGGAACTCTGCTGTTATGTTGGATGTAATTTTTCAGCATTTCCATTGTTTTTTGTGAATCCCCACTTTTGCCTCACTAATTGTTATGCAAAATCAAAAAAAATATATATATTGGAATTTTTTAGTTAGTTTCTGTGCTATTGAACTTGTGGAAAAATCTAGATCACCAAGTTTTTATCTCTATTGGATAACGTGCCAGGCCATCCAAAAGATTTAAGTAATCCAAACATTCCTACCACCTAGTACAACTTCTTTAATTAGATCATGACATTATATCTACCCTTGCAACTCATTACATCAGAAAATCATTATAATGGATTTTGGAAAAAAATTGATTTCGAATTGAATTGATGGAAAATTGAAGTGATGGAGGCATGGAAACATTTTTCAATTGTATACTGTATCGGAATCATAGCTTTATTGCTCAAAGAAGTAAAACCATCAACATTAAATGCATGTTGGAAAAATGTATGGCCAGAGTCAGTTCATTCAGGAAATATAGTTGAACCAATAGAAAACAGAATCCATGCGATTGTGTCTAGTGTGTTTAGGGTCTAACAGCACCAGGAGTTCTCCCATCTCAGCATAGCATACATTGTTGTGTGATACAGAACAGTGTAGAGGCCAGAGATTTAAGTGTATGGATATTATAGTGTTGTGTTGTGTACCATTGTTCATCTGACCTTTTATCTGTTGGACCCCTGGTGGGGCCCACCGTTTGCCACACTATCCCCTGGGAGGCAGGTCAGGTACACCGGTATTATATATTTACTCTGGCAGGTCCTGCTACCTAGTTTCTCGAGATTTCAGTGGCTAAGACCTGCTAATCCGTGCAATAGTAGAACTTGGTAAGTCAGTACGAGGGGGAGCTTTTGATGGTTTGTCTACTGAAGCCCGCGTGGATAGCACAGTTGGTAGAATTGCCATCATCCCCACACCAGATAGAAAAGACCTAAGTTCGAATCCTGTCGATGAGGGGAGGAATTTTTATGGGTCTTTTTCACAATGTGGCTGAGTTAGTCGATCTCAGGTGAGGGTAGCATGGTTTTTCCTCCCAGAAATCAGTTTTTTGTCCAGAAAAATAGAAAATCGACCTCAGAACACACACAGAGCAACATAGCCTTAGTTACCAATGCTCCTAAAAAAAAAAAAAAAAAAAAAAAAAATGATTACTGAAGACATTCAAGAACTACTGGTGGAAATAGCATCAAAGGCAAATCAAAATTCAGAGGATGATAGCACAGATGAAATTCTGAACTTCCAAATTTTACACTAAAGAGTATATGGAAAGGTATAAAGTTATCAGCAATTAAAATCTTATTTTTTGAATTTAGTCTTCGACTGAAAGGAACCCAAAGTTCAAAAGGGAGCTTCAAAAATGCTTAGTTCCATCCCATGAAATTTACAAAGATCTATCAAGCAAAAAGCAAACAAACCCAGATTAATGATTTTTTTTTTAAAGAGAGTTGAAGATACACTAAAACTAGAATGGTGTGTATTTTTGTCAGTTTTGTTAATATTTTTTAACGAAATGGTGTATTTTTGTTAGCTCTTGGAACGTAACCCCCATTTTATACTGGTTCTTAGTCCCATATCACGGTTTTGCACTATGCGAGATTTTATAGGAACCTAATTACCATGTTATACAAGGGTTATCTGTATATTATATCTCGTATATATTATGTGTGAGCTGTCAGTTTCTCAAGAGCAATGACACAAATATAAAACCAAAGTCATTTATCATACAAATCTACTTACAGTACATAACTGGTGTTCAATTACATCTAATCTATTCATTTTTCTCATTTAATCTGTTAATACTTGCTATCATTTCCATAAAATTTCTCTCAATTAACAATCTTAACTCTCTCTACAGCTTCAAACACCAAACTAATTCAATCTTAATCACTTTCTCTTATTTACTCATATTCCTCTTAATCACCAATATCAATTCTCTTCACAACAGCAATCCATAAGTCGCTAACTTAATGCTGACAATTCCATGTAATCTCTCTTAATTTAGCAATATCAATTTTCTTTCAACTTCAACCAATAAACCAACTCAATACTAAACATTTCCTTATTTCTCATGTTTCTTCAACCTTACTCTAAAATAATCTTCCACTTTATCTAAGTATCATTTCCAAAACAACACACAGTTAAGAGGACCTGCCTTCCTTCTCTTTCATGGTGGGATTCCTTCCACGGAGTGCAGTGATGTCGTCCGGCGGAACCCTACACTATATAGCTGGACACTCCCACAACTGGACCTGAACTGAACCCAGAACTACCACTGGAAGTCTGCAACTTCTACAAACAACAACCACAAACCCCTCTTTTTGTGCGAGCACATTATTTATTTCCTTCTCATTTATTTATTGAATTGATTCCAAGTTACAGTCGCTCCTTGTAATACTTTTTTATATGCAAGCTTATGTGTAAACCCCAGAGGGGTTTGCATGCATTTACATATCTCCCCCTATCTAATTTAAACCTGACCCAATCATGGGTGTTATTCTTTAAACTCGTTCTTCTTCCTTTGGTGGGAAAAACAATTTTCCCACAGAAGGAAATGCTTTCATCTTTTACCTCAAGATCACCTGTTCACAATACCTTTTTGAACTGCTCCATACCGACACCCTTTCCAAAAATGCACTGTCACAAGTCATCCTCAAGTAGCAGTATAATAGATTGATTAAACTATTGTTCAGAAGCTTTTAATTTTAACCCTTCCGCACCTGCCATCACTGTTCACCATATTCCTTAAGTGCCTTACCAGGCCTACTGCCACTAACTGAAATATTTCTGTAATGATGTTTTTGTTATTCCTTAAGTGCTTTACTTCCCCCCCCCCCACACACTATACTTACTAAGAGAAATATATTTGTAAGATTTTTGTCTTGCAGTTTCATGATGCTTTCACGTGTCCATTGCATTTGTACTGTGTATAACAATCCCTCAGTTTCAAATTCAGTAGTATTAATGATTTATTGTTGTAGATTTTATAACCTTTATGTGAATAAATCATGGATAATTATTTTTTAAATTAGTACTGAAAAACCGGTATTTTTATATCAATATCGGGATTTGAATACCAGGAAAAAATGACCAGTATTCGGGATCCCTCAATCTCAGTATTGTAAGCCCTAGTTGGTATGTTACTCTGGGGGTTACTGTTACCCATATGCAGTTCTTTGCTGCCACCTTTCAGCTAGAGCTTACAATACAGGGATCCCAGAATTCTAAATACCAGGAATCCTGGTAATTTTTTCCAGTATTCAAATTATTATTAGTAATGGCCATATTGGTGCAAGGAAGCCTAAGGTTTATGCTACTACACCAGCCAAAAAAAAAAAAAAAAAATAATAAAAGTAATATAATAATAATAAAAAAAATTAAATAAAATAATAAAGGAAATAGAAAACCTATGCATTTCCCTCCTCCCATAGTTAACTATCTACTGACCTTTTAATTTTCCCAAACTGTTTGCCCCCACCGCCCATATAGGTAACTTATCCCAATAATTTATAAATTGTTGACTAAAATAAAGCTTCCTGCAATCCAATCTAAACATCTCTCCTGCAACTTGTACTGGTTCAGGTGTCCATTGTCTAGAATCATTTATAACCATGAAAATTTCATCCTCATTCATTTTACTTTTGCCTCTCAGAGTCTTAAACACCTCATTCAAGCCTCCTCTAAGTGCCTACTTTCCAAGCTGTGCAATCCACATATTCAAAGTCTTTCCTCATATGGACACCCTTTTGACAATCTCACCAGGTGAGTTACCCGTCTTTGGACCATTACAACAAGCTTGATGTGTTATTTTATGTGTGGTGTCAATACTTGAACATAGTATTCCAAGTGTGGCCTAACAAGAGCCTAATATAATGGGATTATGATTTCCTTATCTCTACTAGCAAATGTTCGATAAATCATCGATAGGATACTATGGGCCTTCCTTGCAACCTGTCTACAATGCTTGAAGAACCTTCATTTCTGACTGTATCGTAACTTCCAAAACATTTCTTCCACTATTGACTTTAGTTCAGCTCCACCAAGTTTATAAGTTATATGGGGTTACTGTTCCCAAAGTGCTAAAACTTTGCACTTTGCTGGATTAAAGCAAAGCTGCCACCTTTCTGACTATCCCATCCCTGAATTCTATTTAGGTCACTCTGAAGAAGTTCTCCTTGGTGATGATCATTAACTACTCTACCAATCTTTACATCACGCACTCTATATCTAAATAAACAATGTAGAAATTATTCCCTAAATCCAGCTCATGAGTGACCCTGTCAAAATAGCCAACTAGATTTGTTATGCGTGATTTTTCTCTTTACAAAATCGTGCTGCATATCCTTCAGAATTCTATTTCTATCCTTGATCCACCCTTGATCATTGCTTCCATGATTTTCGCTACTACTGAAGTTAGACTGACCAGTCAGTAATTTCCCACTGCACTCTTAGAACTGCCCTTACATATTGGAGATACGTTGGCACTTTTCCAATCCAACGGAATCTCTCCTGAGTCTAGTGATGCTCTCATAATTAGCCTCAATGGTTTAGTGCACTCACTTGCCACTTTCCTTAAAATTATAGGGTATATTCCATCACGCTAGGAGTCTTATTCACTTGTAGGCTCAATTTTTTTCATTAAATAATTGTGTGAAATTTCAATATCATTACTTACATATTTTTCAATTTCAATCCCATAATTTCTCATTGACATAGTGTTTTTTTTTTTTTTTTTTTTTTTTTCTCTCTCTTCTGTAAATATTGATGCAAAGTAACTGTTGAGTTCATCTACAACATCAGCTGTGGTTTCTAATACTATTCCACATCCATTACATAAGGGTCTGATCCTGTGGCGGGATTCAGCCGGTTTGCACGAACCTGTTCCTAGAATTTCCAGAGTTTTCCAAACCAGGCCCTAAATGCCATTTCACACAGAGTGGCATGTGAACTACACTACTTTTGGTTTATGTTTGGTTTTTCTTTTTTACCTTGAAAAGGGGGAGTAAGGTGATAGAGAACTGGATTTTAAAATTTTTGATTCCCACCACTGGTCTGATCTGATTTGTCCTTCTCTGCTTTGCATTTATATATGTGAAGAATTCCTTATTCTCCACTCTTTGCTCCCTTTGTCAGCTATTTCTCGTAATCTGCTTTTGCCAGCCTAACTTTTTCTGTTGTGCTGTTACAGATCAGTTTGTAGTTGTTATAGGCTTCAGTACCTTTTATTGCCCTATAACCTTTCCATGCAGTCTTTTTCTGCTCAAGTAATCTGTCAACTTCATTATTCATCCAACTTGGAATCCTCCTCATGGAGTATTCTTTTAATGGTATATATGCATTCAAGGCTTCTGGGATTAATGTTTTAAAGGTATACCATAATTCAATTGTATATGCTCTGTGAGATATCTACCTAGTTAATAGAGGCTATGTAGCAATTTAAGCTGTTATAATTTAATTTCCTTTCCTGAAATTATAACCCATTCCTTTTCCTTTAACTGCTGCTACCTCTCTCTTCATCGTCCACTGTAGAACTCTGTTATCACTTCCTGCTACTGGTTCCCGTACTCTCAGCCATATTATGTCATCTGGTTCAGCAGTCTCTCCTGTTAAGAAGCACAGAGCATGCTGAGAAAAATTCTTCCCCATGAGCCTTGCACAATCTCTCCAGTGTCAACATGATCGACAAGGCTCTCATCGTGTACTCCCTCCTATTGTGTTTGGGCAGAATTGCAGACACTTTCAAATTTAAACCTAATTCTCAATGCATATGATATTTGATTACCATGGGAGAAAATAAGTTCAGTAGCAATTAAACTGTTGGAAAAGATGATTACTAATAACGTTGAATTATCAGCATTTTCAGAACGAGAAGCAAAGACTGCTTGTAACATACTCAGTGGCAGTCTTGGAGCATTTGACCTGGCTTCTTGGATTGAGGTGGATGGGCAAGTCCACTTGTGCATTACCCAAGTGAGGAAGAAATCGGTCTCTGTGAAAAGTGGGAATACAATCGATAAACCAATGACATAGAGAGTGACTCAGAAGATAATGTGGATGACTCTATATAAGAAAAAAAGCACCTGAAATTAATAGTACTCGAAAACATGATGTAATGGTGTGGTTAGAATGTCAAAGTGATAATGAACATCTTCATTTCTAATTATGTAATTAGGCAAACTAAATTACATGACTATTTCAGAATGGATGCATAAAATGTAAATCCATAACAGCATTGTGTATTAGTAGAATGTAAAGGGAATGATAACTTTTTATACCTTGTCTTTTAGTCTGTATGCTATTAAAACATTAGTAAATAAAGTATTTATTTAGTAAGTAAAATGTATTTATGTTTAAAAAAATTGGAAAATTTTTTTTTTTGGTTAAAACTTGCTTCGTTTACAACTCGGGTAATAAAGTTATTGCCCGATTCCCGCATTATATCGAGGTTGCGCTGTATTGAAAGCTTATCACAAGCGTGATTAATTTTTTGTTAGTCCTTCTCCCCCCCACACAAATCTTATGAGCATTTTAAAAGATTTTAAAAATAATAAATTTAGTTTTTTCAAAATTTCAGATGTGTTGGTATAGACCTTAGACTTCACTTGTATACCTAATATGTCAACACATACCACCAGTTGAGAAACATTGTTCTGTGTTATAAAATTTCTCTTACTTAAATAATATTTTTTTTCAACTAAAACTAGTCTATTTAGAAAGACTCTGCACATACAAATTTCTATGAAATATTTTACTTCTTGGGGAAGTAGTAAAGATTGATTGTAAAACTGCTGTTTTACAGTTATTTTAATTAGTTTTTGATACTTTTTTTTTATTATTATTATTATTATTATTATTCATCCCTTAATCCCTTTTTAATGCTAAGAAGTTTATATTTACAATACATATTCATTTTTGATGTGATATTATTCTATCAACATAGGTGCCTGGCTGGTAGGAGGGAGCAGGAGAATTTAATATAGTTAGGCTATACTTATGATGTCTACTTGGGCAAGAAGAATGCATCGTGGAGCTGCTACAATAAGTAATGTTGTTACCTCCTGTGGACATTCCAGTGCCCCTTATCCTACTCGTATGGAGAAGTAAGTTGTACAAGTATTATATGTATATTTCAGTATAACTTCCTTTTCATTTCTGAGTTATTAGCTTAAATTTTATCATACATTCTGAAAGTATTTTATTATGTAACTGCCGTGAGAGTATCATGGCTTCTTATAAGTTCTCCTTACATCTGTATTTTCTATTTCCTGACTAGAATTTTAGTGGCAATGCCTTGTGTGAGGGCATCTCCATAGCCAGGTGGGCAGGAGCAGCACTGCGTAGTACACGCTTCTTGATCAGACTGGGGTTCGAGCCCCATGACTACCAAATACGGAGGATGCGTAAAGGTCAGGAGCAATATGGCCTTAGTTGCTAATGCTCCTAAAAACCAAAAATAACAATAACAAACAGCAATGCCTTGTATCATTACACGTAACGAGTAGTGCAAAGGGACAGCAGTTTTAATTGTGATAAATAAGTAGCTCAAAGGTTCTAATCACTTGTTGGGCAATAACTTTTTTTGTGTTTAGCTAAGGAATTTTTCCTTTTTAGAAAGGATATAACTAATTTAACATTGCGGTCATTATGGTATAGCATAGCATATCTTGAACTAGATAGCATGAGGTACAGGCAATTCTTGGTTTATGAACGAGTTCCGTTCCAAAACCTTCATTATGTGTATCTTGCATTCCTGAGCTTTTAAGATGCGTATCGTGTACGTTAGCAGCCATTTTAAAGCATTTAAACCATGTATGAATGGTATGTACAGTACATTTTGTTATAATGTATGTATGCATTATGGGTTATCATATACGATACGTAACCTAAAATAAGAAAAGAATAAAAAACAAGATATCGTACTTGTTAATTTTAATTAAAAACATAGTTACAAAATAGAAATTAAAAAAGAGTACTAACATAATATGTACTGTAGATACATAAGTATTCAACTTTTGCTTGTAAATATCTTCATGAGAGTTCAACATTCTATGTGGCGTGGCATGTAAACCAACAGTGTTTTTTTTTTTTTTAATTGCTGAATTAGTTTTGTTAAACAAAGAACAGTTCAGTATAATTATATAATAATTTTCTGATAATTATTGTAATAAATAAATTTTTTTTTAAAGCTTATTTATTGAAATCTTACAATTATGTTCAATATATACGTTTGGCATTTCATTTCATTTTATAAGGAACTCTATCTGTTGGAGACTTTAAGAAACTTTGAATGAATTGAACGTTTGTAAACCGAGAGTTGCCTGTATAACCTAAAACTAGATAGCGTAATATGTATCACTGCATTTAGAAATCTATTAGCTTAGTGTAATATTGTCATTTAATCAATTAAATTTATTAATTTTCATTGTTAATCAATTAAATTGCATTTAAATGGAAATCATGCCCCAGACTAGAGCAGCAAACAATGAGCGCAGGAGTGCTGTGGTTCAGGGGAGAACCAAGGGGACAATTCTCCAATGCAACAACAGCCTAAAAAAATGTGCAACTTGTAAAATGTTTGTAGGTCTCTCTGGAACAGGACATGATCCAGCAGAGGAGGTCTTTGTGTGCTAAGTGTCAAGAAATTAAGCTACAGCTCAGTGTTCTGATGGGCATTTATGAAATTTTTTTTTTTTTTTTTTTTTTTGAACAGTAGAGTAGATGCTCTCAAAGAAATTAAAATGGGGGCCCATCAAGCTCTCAGCTGCCCAACACAATGCCAGAGCTCACTCTTGCGCAGCAGCAATCTGCAAGGCAGAATGTGCTGGGCCCACAGGAGCTTGTTATTGTGGTGACTTGTCGGGGAAATTGGAAATATGTTGTGCAAGAAGGATCGATGGAATAGGACTCTTTTTAAGTGCACAAAAAGTGATATTGTTGTACAAGTTGATACTAATCTTAGTAAGAGGGATCTGAGGACTTGTGTAACAAGTATAGGGAAATGTTGGGAAAAGGTTGCGAGTTAATATTGAATTTGAGAGTGTTTGCAATTCTGCCCAGACATGATAGGAGGGAGTATATATTGAGAGCCTGTCAATCAGTTGGGTCCTGGAGGGAATGTGCAAAGTTCATGGGGTAGAATTTTTTTCGCAGCATGGTCTGTGCTTGTTAACAGGAGAGACTGTTTTTACAGGGATGGGAAACCCATGAATAGAAAAGGTGCAAGAATATTTGTTAATGCTATGGAGGCGGTGGAAGGTGGGTTAGAAAACTGCTAGCTTAGTGGGATACACAGACTAATAGTTTAACTGGAGTTGCAGACAAAGGTGAAAGTGATTCTTGCATTGCTACTACTGGTACATGCAGCAGTTTTGTAAGCAAGGTGTGTGGGATTTCAGGCCCTACTTTGCAGTCATCATTGAATAAATGAATACATGGGCTGTGTTAAGATAACTCAAGAGTAACAACACTTGCATGAACACTAATGCTAGAAGCATTGTAAATAAATTTGAAGTACTGATTAAGTCATCAAATGCAGACATTATATGAATAGCAGAGACATGGTGTCACTCAGATATAAGTGATGCTGAATTTGAATATGGGACACAAAAAGTGTTATTGTACAATGTATACAGCAGGGGTCACCCAATTAGTTTTCATCACAGTCTGTATTAGAAAAAAATATCTTATCACAGCCGCATGCTTGAAATTAAAATAAAATTAATAAATCATCTAATAAATATTAGGTGATATTTGTATTTATTTATGTAATTACTATAGATGCAGTGTTAAAACTTATATACATATTAATGAGAAAAATGACAATTTTTGTAAAATCTGGACCAAACCTTGTACTTGATATTTGAAGCAGATGATTATTCTTTCTTAACATAGTTCAGTTTTGAAAACTTTGATCCACATATATGTTGATCCAAACATTTTACGCCGACCGGGCTAGCAGAGTGGGTAAAGTACCTGCCTGGCAACCCAAAGGTCGCGGGTTCGATTCCTGCCTCGGGCTTGGATCAAAGTACTGCAAAAACCTTGGGAGGTGCAATATGGCCACAGAAGCCGATGCACCAACAACTACCAAATCAAAAAAAAAAAAAAAAAAAAAAAAACCAAACATTTTACATAATTCAGTACACAGATTCCTTATTTCAGGATACTTTACACATTGCACATGTTTTCCCCAAAACTGTTGCAAATCACTCAATTCATTCATTTTTTTTCTTGAAAATCAATAATTTCTAATTGCAGTGTATTACTAATTGCAGTGTATTACTTTTAAACCATTTTGCTCCCTCATTAGTCCAGTCCCCATTTGGTTCAAGTGAAAATGGATATATAGTTGTGTTAATTTTCCCCATTTTTAAAAATCTGCAAATCATTCATAGAATTTGTTTTAGTTTTTCTAGAAAATTATTGTATTCACTTTTATCTAATTGTATATTAAGTTCTTCTGTCATTATTTCTTTCTTACGCAGAAATTGCCGTGCCTCATCATTTAAATCAGAGAAAAATATGTCATTTCTTACGAAATGATTGTACAACTGACAGCAATTCAAAAATAATACAAAAAATTGCTATAAAGAAGTTCATTAAACAGAGAGCAGACTGTATATTTCAATTAATGATTTGGATTCATTTACCTTGCACTCGGCACAAAATTTTTTTTTCTCAGTCTGCTAATTGGTGACAACTGGTATATAGGAAGGAAGGACAGGACATGGCATGTAAGGTGGAGGGATTATGCGCTTAATTTAGAAGAATATTAAATCTAAGGCACTACAACCAGTTGACATAGGTGATGAGTGCAATGTTGAGTCAGTTTGGTGTGATATAGCACTGGGAAAACAAAATTGAGAGTAGGAGTGTAGTTATAGGCCTAATAACTGTGATGAGTATACCAAACAGCTATACAAGGAAATAGTGGGCCAGCAAATCAGAATGTCTCATAATGGGAGATTTTAACCTTCCAGATGTTGACTGGAATTTATGGATTGGTTACTCCAACACTAGCAAGACTTTTCTGGATTTCTTGGATAACTATTTTCTACAGCAGCATGTTAGAGAGGCAACAAGAGGAAGCAATACTTTTAGCATTAACATTAGTACAGGCATACGCTGCAAGAAAGCAAGCTTATGCAGCTTTTTTATCAGCCAAAAAAAAAAAAAAAAACCCTCTCATTTTATCCCTCCATTCATTCTAAATGCCAGTCCAGCTCAGCCTTAAATTTATTTCGGCTATCAACTTCCACAACAAAAGATGTATCTTCCACCAATCAACTACCCACTGGATAAAGGCAAATTTCTGCACATTTATTCTACAACTGTCTTTCCTCAGTTTGAATCTATGTCCCCTCAGGTTCTTAATCTGAGCAAGAGGAAGAATCCCATCAGCATTCAA
This sequence comes from Mastigoproctus giganteus, assembly GCF_048544385.1. Taxonomy (NCBI): domain Eukaryota; kingdom Metazoa; phylum Arthropoda; class Arachnida; order Uropygi; family Thelyphonidae; genus Mastigoproctus; species Mastigoproctus giganteus. The sequence goes on from NC_143583.1 coordinate 69,759,192, forward strand.
ATTGCTCAACCCATTCAAGGCCTTATACCCCACAATCAGATCACCTCGCAGGTGCCTACTTTCCAGGCACTGCAGTTTGCAGAACTTAAGCCTTTCTTGGTAAGAGCACCCGATTGTTCCCTTCACCAGTCTTGTTGCCCTTCTTTGTACTCGTTCTAGCAACTCTACATCCTTCCTAAAATGAGGACTCCAGACCTGTACACAGTACTCTAGATGTGGCCTGACTGTTGTCTTGTACAATGGGATAATCACTTCCCTGTCCTTGCTAGCAAAATTCCTATATATTATTGACAAGACTGAATGACCTGCCCTGGCAACCAGCTGCACTGCTCAGCAAACTTCATATTTGACTGAACAATTACCCCCAAGTCTTTTTCACTTTCCACTTCCCTGAGTGTAATACGACACAGTTGGTATGTTTCTCTTGGGTTATTGCTACCCATATGCAGTACTTTGACAAATGCAATGTTAAACTTCAATTGCCACTTCTCAGCCGACTGGGCTGGCCGGGTGGGTAAAGTGCCTACCTGGCAACCCAAAGGTCGCGGGTTCGAATCCCGCCTTGGGCTTGGATCAAAGTACTGCAAAAAAAAACCTTGGGAGGTGCATTATGGCCACAGAAGCTGATGCACCAACAACTACCAAAAAAAAAAAAAGAAAAAAAAGCCACTTCTCAGCCCATTTTCCCAACTTTTCTAGATCCAGTTGGAGTAGCATGCTGTCTTTACTGTCGTTAACAACCCTCACAACTTTTGTATCATCTGCAAACTTGGACATTAATCCTGATATACCTTCATCAATATCATTGATAAATATACAAAACAACAATGTGCCCAACACCAAACCCTGGGGAACTCCACTAATGACTAATATTATCCATGAAGAGCAGTGTCCATTGATTACCACTCTCTGTCTTCTCCCACTCAACCATCCTTTTATCCATTGTAGCAACTTGCCCTTAATATCATACTACTCCAATTTGTACAGTAGCCTTCCATGTGCAACAGTATTAAAAGCTTTCCTGAAATCCAAGTATATGATATCAAAATTATTTTGACATTCAGTTCCTTTGTGACCATATCTTAGTATTCAATCAGATTGGTCAGACAAGACCTCCCTTTAACAAACCCATGCTGTGTTAACTATTACTGCAGTCTTATCTAGATGATCCTGCAATGCTTCTTTAACCAGTGACTCTTATTATTTTCCCTGAAACATAAGTTAAACTAACAGGTCTATAGTTACTTATGTCACCTTTTGAACTGCCTTTGTGAATTGGTGATACATTTTGCACCCCTCCAGTCCATGGGGACTTTCCCGTAGTCCAAGGAATCTCTCATAATTATGGCTAAGGGTTTGCTTACTTCCTTTGTTGCTTCTTTTAATATAACTGGATAGATCCCATCCAACCCAAGTGCCTTATGTTTAATTTTAACAATTTCTCCACCACTTTGCTCTCAAACTCTCCCTGTTAGAGTTTGATAAACTTCTGGTACTCCCCTCATTGAATAACTCCTCATGTGTGAATGTAGATGCAAAATACTCATTCAGTTTATCAGCTACCTGATCATGATAATCAATAGTCAACCCATCTATGTTAAATGGTCCAATCTGATTCATCCCTTTCCTTCTAGAGTTTACATAAGTAAAGAACTCTTTGCTGTTTTTCTTTGCATCCTTTGCCAATGATTTCTCGTAATCTGCCTTCGCCTGCCTAACTTCCTTTGTGACTTGATTACAGACAAGCTTATATCTGCCATAGGCTTCTGTGTCACCTGATTATTTATATGCATCCCATACATTTTTCTTCTCTGCCACGAGCCTCATTAATTCATCTGACATCCATTTAGGCCTGAACCTTGAACAGTATTTTTTAGTTGGAATGAAAAGCCTAGTCGCCTCCAAGATTAAGTCCCTGAAGGCTTCCCATTTAGAATTAAACATTGGAGCATCATCATCAGTTGATCCCACTGTACAGAATTTAAAAAATGTCTGATACCTCTGTAGTCACCTTTACAAAAGCAAAAGCCCATCCCTTTAGCATTGATGATAGTTATAACTTTAAGTAATTCCCATATCAGTACATTGTGATCACTGTTACCCAGTGGTTCCTTTATCTGCAAATTCTTAATGCATGAATAATCACTGCTGATAATCAGATCAAGAGTTTTACTCCATCTGGTTGCCTCTCGAACATGCTGCTGTAGAAAATAGTCTTCCAATAAATTCAAAAAAGTCTCGGTAGTGTGCGAGTGACCAACTCACAAGTTCCAGTCAATATCTGGAAAGTTAAAATCCCCCATTATAAGACATTCGGATTTACTGGCCCACTATTTCTCTGCACAATTGCTCATTATACTCATCAGATTCATTAGGCCTATAACACACACCTACTCATTTTTCCTTTCCCGGTGCGCCGACCGGGCTAGCCGGGTGGGTAAAGTGCCTGCCTGGCAACCCAAAGGTCGCGGGTTCGATTCTCGCCTCGGGCTTGGATCAAAGTACTGCAAAAACCTTGGGAGGTGCATTATGGCCACAGAAGCCTATGCGCCAACAACTACCAAAAAAAAAAAAAAACTTTCCCGGTGCTTATGTCACACCAAACAGACTCAATATTGCATTGTCCACCAACATGAATTGGATGCACTTCCTTATATTTTAAGTTTCTTAGCTAACAGCATAACCCCTCCTCCCTTCCTGTCCTGTCTATCCTTTCTGTACACATTCTACTTCCCAAATTCCAATTCTGCACTGCTTATATCTGTGTGACACCACGTCTCCGATATCCCAACAATATCTGCCTTTGATGTCTTGACTAGCACTTCAAGCTCATCAAATTTATTAACTCTACTCCTAGCATTGGTGTACATGCAAGTATACATGCATCTGTTTCTACTCTTAGTTATCCTAACACAGCCCATGTATTTATTTATTCCACTGTGATTCCCAGCATTCATGTAAATCTCTGTTGCCTTGCTTTCCATGATGCTGCTCATTCTAATAGAAGCAGTGCAAGAATCAGTTTTGCATTTGCCTGTAGCCACTGTTAACCTTTTTAGTCTGTATATCCCCCCCCCCAAGCTAGCAGTTTTCCGACACACCTAACACTGTCTCAATGGCATCAGCGAATATTCTTGCACCCTTTCTATTTAAGTGTAACCCATGCCTGTAGAACCACTCTCTTCCGTCAACAAGCACAGACCAGGCTGTGCTTGTTGACAAAAATTCAACCCCCTTGAGCCTTGCACAATCTCTCCAGGGCCGAATTGATTGACAAGGCTCTCGTCATATACTCTCTCCTATTGTGTCTAAGGAGAATTGCGGACACTTTCACGTTCAACCCTAACTCACGACTTTTTTTTCAACATTTACCTGTACTTTTTGAGTAAATCTGCAGATCTCTTACTCTTAATGTCATTAGTTCCAATGTGTACAACAATATCACCTTTTGTGCCCTTAAAAAATGTGCTCTACGTCATCAGCTTTTGCTCCTGGCAGACATGTCCTGTTCCATCTATCCTTGCATAATATATTCCTCGTCTCCCTGACAATAGTCACCAACAATAACTAGTTCCTGTGGGACCAGTGCATTCTGCCTTGGAGATTCTCTGTGTTGCCTGATGCACAGGAGTGAGCTCTGCCATTGAGCTGGGCATCTGAGAGCTTGATGGGCCACTCATTAATTTCCTCAAGTGCATTTACCGTACACCTCACGCTCTCATAGACACCCATCAGAACGCTGAGTTTTCACCTAATTTCTTGACACTCTAGTCATCTAGCACACACAAGGACTTCCTCCTTAGCTAGATCATGTCCTCTTTTAGAAAGTTCAGCAAACATTTCACATATCGCACATTTTTTGAAACTGTGATACATTGGAGAATTGCCCTCTTCGTTTCTCCCCCGAGTCACAGCACTCTCGCTAGTTGCGATCTTTGCTTTGCAGCTCTAGTCTAGGTCATGATTTCAGTTTAAATACAATTTAATTAACAATGAAATTTAATAAGAATTATAAATATTTCCGACTAATTGATAATGCTATACTATTTTGCTAACAGATTCCTAATACAGTGCTTCGTATTACGTTATCTAGTTTTACGTTATACCTTATGCTATCAGTTCGAGATCGTTATGCTACTTCTTATCGATTACAATATGGTGGCTAGTTCAACGCTATTGGCGCCAACACAGGAGTTGCAACTTCCAAAAATCACTAGTTAAATTCAAAATAAGAAGCTAACGAATGCTATTTAACCTATTTAATATCCTCGAAAAACACAATATGTTAATTAGCAAAGAATATGGTAAAACTATATAAACTTATCCCTTTACAGCAGCCAAATATCTGACTGTTCTTTTCTGCGACCAGAGCACCCTCTCCTTTTTTTTTTTTTTTATCTGTTTTATCAGCAGTGATTCTTCATGCATTAAGATCTGCAGGTAATAGACTCACTGGGTAGCAGCAATCGTGCTGTACTAATCTGGAAGTGAACTTAGTGCATCATGGCCTTAGTTGCCTTTGCACCATAAAAATCGAAATCAAACTAATCTGGAATTTAATTAAAGACATAACTGCTATCAAGGATAAAGGAAAAGGCTTTTGCTTGTGTAAGGGTGACTACAGAGGTCTCAGAGAGTTTTTAAATTGTGTGCAGTGGGAACCAACTGACGATGTTACCAACAGCAAATTCTGAATAGGAAGTATTCGTAGAACTAATCAAAGAAGTTCATGGGCTTTTCATGCCAACAAAGAAATACTGTTTAAGGCTTTGACCTAAATGGATGTCAAATGAACTATTGAGACATGACATAGGAGAAAGTGCATGGGATGCACATAAATTATCAGGTGATATAGAATCTTATGGGGTATATACATGAATTGGTCTGTAATCTAGTCACAAAGAAAGTTAAACAAGCTAAAGCAGATTACGAGAATTTCTGGCAAAAAAATGCAAAATTAAAACAATTGAGACTTCTATGCTTATATTAACAGTGGACGGGAGGGGTTGAATCACATTGGGCCACTTTATATCAATGGGTGAACCATTGATGACCCTGCTGATGTTGCAGACGAATTGAATAGGTATTTTGCATGGGCAAAATACTCAAGATGCTGCAAATTGCAGCATCTTGAGGCTAGGCACCTGTGGGGAGATCTGATTGAGGTGTTTAAATCCTGGACTGGATTGAGTAAGCTGAATGTTAATGGTATTCTTTCACTTGCTGAGACTACACATGTGAGGGGACATAGATTCAAGTTGAGGGAGGATGGCTGCAGGATAAATGTGTGGAAGTTTGCCTTCAGCCAGTGGGTGGCTGAATGTTGAAACAGGCACTGCTTCTGTTGTGGAAGTGGATGGATTGAATAAATTCAAGGAAGAAGTAGGCAAATTCTTGGAGGGTACAGATGGGTGAACTGTCTTTTTTTTTTTTTTTTTTTTCCTCTCTTTTTCTCTCTCTCTGATGCTATATAAGCTTGTTTTCTTGAATCATTTGTCATTACTACTACTTCTTCATAATTTTTTATCATAATATACATTTTAATGATTTGCATCATGTTTGTGCATAGCTAAATTTATTAGAAGCAAACATTGCATAATGTTTGAAACAAATGTTTGTATATAATACATTATTTTAGAATATGTCATACCGTGTATTCCTTCACAATGAGTTGCCTCGCTTTTTTACCTTGAATAAATAGCACTTCTTAAATGGAGGGGCATGTTGTTACTCTCAGTTGAATACCACCACTCAGATGGTGCTGTGTCAGGGAGTAGTTGTCTCCATCATCAGCAGGTAGGTAGGCACCCAGGGTATAAGATTTGACTTATTTCCACAATGAGAGATGCCAAATGTTTAAAGTTAAAGCCTTGAGCTACAAAATTAACAATGTTATTGATATAAAAGCATTTAAATGCTGTTTACTTTCAAAAACTACTTTTCTACTTTCTTCTTTTAAATTTAAGGCAGATATTGTTGGGATATCAGATGTGGTGTCACACAGATATAAGGAATGCAGAACTGGAATTTGGGGAGTACAATGTGTAACACGAAGGATAGACAGGATAGGAAAGGAGGAGGGGTTATGCTATTAGTTAAGAAACACATAAAATCCAAGAAGGTGCAGCCAGTTGACATCGCTGGACAGTGCAGTGTCAAGTCAGTTTGGTGTAACATAAGCACTGGGAGATAAAAATTGAGAGTAGGAGTGTGTTATAGGCTTAATGACTCGGATGAGTATAATAAGAAACTGTACAGGGAAATAGTGGGCCAGCAAATCAAAGAGTCTTACAATGGTGGATTTAAATTTTCCAGATATTGACTGGAATATGTGGATTGGTCACTCACGCACTAGCAAGGCTTTTGGGGATTTATTGGATGACTGTTTTCTACAGCAGCAGCATGTTCGGGAAGCAACTACAGGGAGTAATACTCTTGATCTGATTATCAGTAGTGATTCTTCATGTATTAAGAATCTGCAGATAAAGGAACCACTAGGTGGCAGTGATCAAATTGGGTTGAAGTGGAATTTACTCAAAGAGGTAACTACCATCAGGGGTAAAGGGAAGGGTTTTTGCTTTCATAAAAGGAGACTACGGTGGTCTGAGATGTTATTTAAATTCTATAAGGTGGGACCAACTGATGTTACCAACAACAAATTCAAATTAAGAAGCATTGAAAGAATTAATCTTCGAAGTTACTAGGCTTTTCATACCGACTAAAATATATTGTTCAAGTTTTAGACCTAAATGGATGTCGGATGAACTAATGAGACATAAGGCAGAGAAGAAAAATGCATGGGATACATATAAATTAATAGATGACACGGAAGCCTATTATAGATATAAGCTGGTGTGTAACCAAGTCACAAAGGATGTTCGGCAGACAAAGGCAGATTACGAGAAATCTTTGGAAAAGGATGCAAAGAAAAAACAGCACAGAGTTCTTTACTTATGAAAACTCTAGAAGGAAGGGGATGAATCAGATTGGTCCATTTGATAGTGATGGTTCAACTGTTGACGATCCGGCTCAGGTAGCTAACAAACTAAATGAGTATTTTGCATTTACATCACACATGACAAGTTATTCAAGTAGGGGAATGCCAGAGGTAAATCAAACTCTGGCAGTGAGATAGATGATTTTGTAATAACTGAGAGCAAAGTGGAGGAGAAATTGTTGAAGATCAACATAAAAAAGGCACCCGGGGTGGATGGGATCTATCCAGTTATATTAAAGGAGGCAGCAAAGGAAGTAAGCAAACCCTTAGCTATAATTATGAGAGCTTCCTTTGACACGGGGGGAGGTACCCTTGGAGATGTGCAAATGTGACCCCAATTCAAAAAGGAGGATCAAAGTGCGACACAAGTAATTATAGACCTGTTAGTTTAACTTCTGTTCCAGGGAAATTAATGGAGGCATTGGTTAAAGAAGCACTGCAGAATCATCTAGACAAGACTTCAGTTATAGCTCGGACACAGCATCGTTTTGTTAAAGGGAAGTCTTGCCTGACCAATTTGATTGGATACATTGATGCAGTCACAAAATAACTGGATGCAGGAAATAACTTTGATATTATATACTTGGATCTTAGAAAGGCTTTTGATACTGTTGCACATGGAAGACTGCTGCACAAATTGTTGCAGTGTGGCATTGCAGGTAAATTGCTGCTATGGATAAAGGGGTAGTTGAGGGAGAGAAGACAGAGTGGTAATCAATGGACACTGCTCTTCGTCCACTAATGTTATTAGTGGAGTCCCTCAGGGTTCAGTGTTGGTCCATTATTGTTTTCTGTATTTATAAATGATATTGATGATGGTATATCAAGCTTAATGTCCACGTTTGCAGGCGATACAAAGGTTAGCATTAGTAGAGGCATTTGATTCAAGAAAGCAAGCTTATGCAGCATCAGGCACAAAAAAAAAAAAAAAAAAAAAAACACTTCCACTTCACTCCTCTGTTCGTTCAAAATACTTGTCCAGCTGAGCCTTAAACTTATTTAGGCTATCAACTTCCACGACAAGGGATGGAAGTCTGTTCCGCAGCCAACCACCCACTGGCTAAAGGCAAATTTCCACACGTCTATCCTACATCTGTCTTTCCTCAATTTGAATTTATGCCCTCTCAGGTGATTATTCTGAGCGAGAGGAAGAATCCCATCAGCATTGAGCATGCTCAAACCATTCAAGGCCTTATACACCTCTATCAGATCACCTCGCTGGTGCCTAGTCTCCAGACACTGTAATTTGCAAAACTTAAGCCTTTCTCCGTAAGAGCACCCCTTTGTTCCATTCACTAATCTTGTTGCCCTTCTCTGTACTCGTTCCAGCAGCTCTACATCCTTCTTGAAATGAGGCCTCTAGACCTGTATACAGTACTCTAGGTGTGGCCTGACCATTGCCTTATACAAGGGAATAATCACCTCCTTATCCTTGCTAGAAAAATTCCTATATATCATTGACAATACACCATGAGCTACTCTTGCAGCAAGTCTGCACTGCTCAGAGAACTTCATATCTGCCTGCACAACCACCCCCAGGTCCTTTTCATTCTCTGCCACTGTCAGTGTAGTACCACAGAGTTGATACGTTGCTCTGGGGTTGCTGTTTCCCATGTGTAGTACTTTACATTTGTCAATGTTAAACTTCATTTGCCACCTCTCAGCCCATCTGCTCAACCTTTCCAGATCCTGTTGCAGCAGCATAGTGTCAGTAGTGTCCTTGACAACCCTGCCTACCTTTGTATCGTCTGCAAACTTCGACATTAAGCTTGATATACCATCATCAATATCATTTATAAATACAGAAAACAATAATGGACCCAACACTGAGCCCTGAGGTACTCCACTAATAACATTAGTCCACGACGAGCAGTGGCCATTGATTACCTCTCTGTCTTCTCCCCCTCAGCCACCCCTTTATCCACAGCAGCAATTTGCCTCCAATGCCACACTGCTCCAATTTGTGCAGCAGTCTTCCATGTGCAACAGTATCAAAAGCCTTTCTAAGATCCAAGTATATAATATCAAAGTTATTTCCTGCATCTAGTTCCTTTGTGACTGCATCATAGTATCCAATCAAATTGGTCAGGCAAGACTTCCCCTTAATAAAACCATGCTGTGTCAGAGCTATAACTGAAGTCTTGTCTAAATGATCCTGCAGTGCTTCTTTAACTAGTGCCTCCATTAATTTTCCTGGAACAGAAGTTAAACAAACAGCTCTATAATTACTTGTGTCAGCCTTTGATCCTCCTTTGTGAATTGGGGTGACATTTGCACTTCTCCAGTCTGTGGGTACTTCCCCTGAGTCCAAGGAAGCTCTCATAATTGTGGCTAAGGGTTTGCTTACTTCCTCTGCTGCCTCATTTAATATAACTGGATAGATCCCATCCACCCCGGGCGCCTTTCTTGTGTTTATCTTCAGCAATTTCTCCTCCACTTTACTCTCAGTTATTACAAGATTCTCTAGCTTACTGCTAGAGTTGAATACACCTCTGGCTTTCCCCTCGTTAAATAACTCCTCATGTGTGAAAGTCGATGCAAAATATTCATTTAGTTTGTTAGCTACCTGAGCAGGATCATCAACAGTTGACCCATCGATATCAAGTGGACCAATCTGATTCATCCCCTTCCTTCTAGAGTTTACATAAGTAAAGAACTCTTTGCTGTTTTTCTTTGCATCCCTTGCCAAAGATTTCTCGTAATCTGCCTTCGTCTGCCTAACCTCCTTGGTAACTTGGTTACGGATCAACTTGTATCTATCATAGGCTTCTGCGTCATGTGTTAATTTGTATGTATCCCATGCATGTTTCTTCTCTGCCATATTCATCATTAGTTCATCTGACATCCATTTTGGCCTAAACCTTGAACAATATTTCTTAGTTGGTATGTAAAGCCTAGTAGCTTCCAAGATAAGTTCTTTGAATGCTTCCCATTTTGCATTTGCTGTTGGTAACATCATCAGTTGGTCCCACTGTATAGAATTTAAATACTGTCTCAGTCCATCGTAGTTGCCTTTACGAAAGCAAGGACCCTTTCCTTTACCCCTAATGGTAGTTACCTCTTTGAGTTAATCCCACTTCAGCACACTGTGATCACTGCCACCTAGTGGTTCATTTATCTGCAGATTCTTAATGATGAAGAATCACTGCTGATAATGAAATCAAGAGTATTCCTCCCTCTAGTTGCCTTCCAAACATGCTGATGTAGAAAACAATCATCCAATAAATCCACAAAAGCCTTGCTAGTGTGTGAGTGACCAGCCCACAAATTCCAGTCAATATCTGGGAAATTAAAATCTCCCATTATAAGACTCTCTGATTTACTGGCTCACTCTATTTCCCTGTACAATTTCTTATTATACTCATCAGAGTCATTAGGCCTATAGCACACTCCTACTCTCAATTTTGATCTCCCAATGTTTATGTCACACCAAACTGACTCGACACTGCACTGTCCTGCGATGTCCACTGGCATCACTTCCTTGGATTTTATGTATTTCTTAACTAATAGCATAACCCCTCCTCCCTTCCTATCCAGTCTATCCTTTCTGTAGACGTTGTACTCCCCAAATTCCAGTTCTGCATTCCTTATATCTGTGTGACACCACGTCTCTGATATCCCAACAATATCTGCCTTTGATGTTTTGAGCAATACTTCAAATTCATCAAATTTATTTACTAAACTCCTAGCATTGGTGTACATGCAACTATACATGCACCTATTTCTGTTCTTAGCTACCCTAACATAACCCATGTGTTTACTTGTACCGCAATGACCCCCAGCAGTCTCTGAAATATCCTGCATCTTGTTTTTCAGGTTTCTGCTCATTCCAATAGAAGCAGTGCAAGAATCTCTTTCATCTCTGCCAGTGGCTACTGTTAATCTATTAGTCCCTGTATCCCCCCCAATCTAGCAGTTTTCCGACCCACCTAACACTGCCTCGATAGCATCAGCAAATATTCTTGCACCCTTTCTATTTAAGTGTATCCCATCCCTGTAGGAGCAATCTGTCCTGTTAACAAGTACAGTCCAGGCTGAAAAAAATTTGGCAGGGTTGTTAAGGACACAACAGTACTCTGCTGCATCAGGATCTATAAAAGTTGAATAGATGGGCTGAGAGGTGGCAAATGAAGTTTAATATTGACAAATGTAAAGTACTACATATGGGAAACAGTAACCCAAGAGTAATGTATCAACTCTGTGGTACTACAGTGGCAGTGATAGAGAAAGGACCTGGAGGTAAATGTGCACGCTGATACAAAATTTTCTGAGCAGTGCAGACTGTCTGCAAGAGTGGCTCATGTTGTCTTGTCAATGATATATAGGAATTTTTCTAGCAGGGACAGGGAGGTGATTATCCTCTTGTATAAGGCAATGGTCAGGCCACACCTTGAGTACTGTATACAGGTCTGGAGGCCTCATTTTAAGAAGGATGTAGAGCTGTTGGAAAGAATACAGAGAAGAGCAACAAGATTAGTGAATGGAACGAACAGTTGCCTTACGAAGAAAGGCTTAAGTTTTGCAGATTACAGTGTCTGGAGACGAGGTGATCTGATTGAGGTGTATGAAGCCTTGAATGGTTTGAGCTTGCTCAATGCTGATGGGATTCTTCCTTTTGCTCAGAATAATCACCTGAGAGGGCATAAATTCAAATTGAGGAAAGACAGATGTAGGATAGACATGCGAAAATTTGCCTTTAGCCAGCAGGTGGTTGGTTGGTAGAACAGATTTCCATCCCTTGTTGTTGATGTTGATAGGCTAAAAAAGTTTAAGGCTCAGCTGGACAGGTATTTCGAACGAACAGAGGGGTGAAGTGGAAATGGTGTTTTTTTGTTTTTTTTTTTTAACTGATGAATAAGCTTGCTTTCTTGCATTGTATGCCTCTGATAATGCTAATCTCACCATATTTAAATGTCTAAATTTCACAAATCATGTGTTGAAATGCTCTATTTCATAAAGAATGCATTTTCTGTGATGTTATTTTTTATAAATAGACTTGAATTTCTGTAGATTGTAATTTTCGTGAAATATGTTCAAAAGGTTGATCCAGAGAACAGAAATAGAATTGATAAATGAGGAAGAGGAGCAGTTGATTTGAGAGTTTGGAGTTGGACGATTAATGGATGGCATGTGTTCAGACTAGTTTTGGTAAAACTAGTCTCAACACCTGACATTAGTCTTTTGTGGGATTAGAGATTCTAATTTGGAAGAAGTGCCTGTGGGAGGCCTCCTACAGGAAAGGACGACAGGCGAAGCTGAATCTCTGATATAAAGATTTTATAAGAGACAGGTGATTAACTAACCTGACTTCCCTCATGTGAATAGTCTGGAACTGAGACACATATATATTTGTGAAATGAATGAGAGAGCTTTTGGTAGGTCTAGATCTTTTCACAGGTAAGTTTGTTCTGTTAGTTTGATTGTTCATGTTACATTCAAAAGTAGAGGGGGATAAACACCTTGAACAAATTGACTTTTTTTTTTTTTTTTGGTTATGATGTACATAACACAGCAAGAATATTTCCAGGTCCATGGTCACAAAGCCTTGACAATTCCACCCACTTATTTGCTATCTAATCAGGATGTCTCCTAGTGAGCTAAAAATAAGTTTGATCCAGTGGGCTATATAGTGGCTGGTCTGCAAAAAACTACTTTAGAGCTCTACCCTCTATGTAAAAAACATTGGATCTCACCATGATAACCCATCATAGCCTATCATAACCCCAAAAGAAATCAGTTATATTGCATGCATGATTGTAAAGTAATGTTGGTACTGTGTGTTAAACAAAGTTCACCCTCATCATCCAGTGCAAAGTATTGCACTGGATGATGAGGGTGACACAGAAGTGCAGCATTCCTCTTTGTGATATGGTTGCCACAATTTGACCCCTGCTTATTCTGGGGGAGCCTCTGTAGCCAGGTGTGTAGGAGCAGCAGTGCGTAGCACACGCTTCTTGGTTAGACCGGGGTTCGAGCCCATAATCCACCAAATACGGAGTAGGCGGAAAGGTCAGGAATGACCGCTGCATATCCCTGGAGCAATATGGCCTTAGTTGCTAATGCTTCTAAAAACCAATAACAACAACAACAACAGCTTATTCTGGTTCTCATCTCGGTGGTCCCCTCCATTATGCTAGGTGCAGAATTTCAGACAGTGAGTATGGGGGTACGGCATTAGTAGAGACATATGATGAAAGAAAGTAGTAGTAATAGAGGCATGTGATGCCAGAAAGCAAGCCTATGCAGCATCAGCCAAAAAAAAAAAAAAAAATTTCACACACTCATTCCCTCTATAAGTTTTGTCCAGTTCCTCCTTGAATTTATTTAAGCTATCAACTTCCACAACGACAGATGGAAGTTTTGTTCCAGCAATCAACTACCCACTGGCTAAAGACAAATTTCTGTACATCTGTTTGACAACCGTCTTTCCCCAATTTGAATTAATGCCCCCTCAGGTTCATAATCTGAGCAAGAGGAAGAATCCCATCAGAATTGAACCTGCTCAACTCAGAGGCCATATACACCTCAATCAAATCACCTCACAGGTGCCTAGTCTCCAGATTCTGCAATTTTCAGAACTTAATCCTCTTTTCATAAGAGCAACCCTTTGTTCCATTCACCAATATTTATAGCCATTCTCACTACTTACTCAAGCAACTCTACATCCTTCCTAAAATGAGGCATCCAGACCTGTACGCAGTACTCATGGTCAGGCCATGCCTTGGTACTTTGAGCACACTCCAAGGCATTGTCCATGCTAAATAGTAATGGAGGCATGTGATGTGCAAGTAAGGAAGCATATGAGCTTATGTAGCATCAGCCAAAAAAAAAAAACAATTTCACATATCCATTCCGTCTAAAAGTTTGTCCATTTTCTCCTTGAATTTATTTAAGCTGTCAACTTCCACAACAACTGATGAAAGTTTGTTCCAGTAATTAACCACCCACTGACTAAAGGCAAATTTCCACACATCTATTCTACAACTGTCTTTCCTCAATTTGAATTTATATCCCCTCAGATTCCTAATCTGAGCAACAATCTCATCAAAATTCAGCGTGCTTAACTCATTCAAGGCTTTATACTCCTCAGTAGATTACCTCACAGGTGCCTAGTCTCCAGCCGCTGCAATTTGCAGAACATTAAGCCTTTCTTGGTAAGAGGACCCCTACAGTCTCCTCACTAATCTTGTTGCCCTTCTCTATACACGCTCAAGCAACTCTGCATCCTTCCTAAAAAAGAAATGAGGCCTCCAGAGCTATACACAGTACCCAAGGTGTGGCCTGACCATTGTACTATACAAAGGGATAATCAACCATGACTTGCTCTGGTAGCCTGTCTGCATTACTCAGAAAACTTCATATCTAACTGCACAATTACTCCCAGGTCTTCATTTTCTATCATCCTAAGTGTAGTACCACACATTTGGTATTTCTCTGGGGTTACTTCTGCCCATATGCTTTACTTTGCATTTGTCAATGTTAAACTTCAGTTGCCACTTCTCAGCCCATCTACACTCATTATAGGAGTGTAGGCTATATAGCACAGCTGCCTAAAATCTTCTAATGTTCTATTTAGAAAGTTTTTTTTTTTTTTTTTTTTTTTTTTTCCCAGTACTATTCAAAAAATTAGCATTAGTAGAGGCATATGATGCAAGAAAGAAAGCTTATGCAGCATCAGCCAAAAAAAAAAAAAAAAACCCACCTTCCACTTCACCCCTCCTTTCGTTCAAAATACCTGTCCAGCTGAGCCTTAAATTTATTTAGGCTATCAATCTCCACAACAAGGGATGGAAGTCAGTTCCACCAACCAACTACCCCCTGGCTAAAGGCAAATTTCTGCACATCTATCCTACATCTGTCTTTCCTCAATTTGAATTTATGCCCTCTCAGGTGATTATTCTGAGCAAGAGGAAGTATTCCATCAGCATTGAGCATGCTCAAACCATTCAAGGCTTTATACATCTCTATCAGATCACCTTGCCGGTGGGTGCCTCCGTAGCCAGGTGGGCAGAGCAGCAATGCATAGCACATGCATCTTGATTCGACCGGGGTTCGAGCCTGTGACCACCAAATACAGAGGATGCAGAAAGGTCAGGAAATGACCACCGCATATCCCCTGAGCAATATAGCCTTAGTTGCTAATGCTCCTAAAAACCAAATAACAAACAACCTTGCCGGTGCCTAATTTTGCAATTTACAGTGTCTCCAGACACTGTAATTTGCAAAACTTAAGCCTTTCTTCGTAAGAGCAACCCTTTGTTCCATTCACTAATCTTGTTGCCCTTCTCTGTACTTGTTCCAGCAGCCCTACATCCTTCTTGAAATGAGGCCACCAGACCTGTATACAGTACTCAAGGTGTGGCCTGACCATTGCCTTATACAAGGGAATAATCACCTCCTTATCCCTGCTAGAAATATTCCTGTATATCATTGACAAGACACCATGAGCTACTCTTGCAGCCCATCTGCACTGCTCAGATAACTTCATATCTGCCTGCACAATTATCCCCAGATCCTTTTCATTCTCTACCACTGTCAGTGTAGTACCACAGAGTTGATATGTTGCTCTGGGGTTGCTATTTCCCATATGTAGTACTTTACATTTGTCAATGTTAAACTTCATTTGCCACCTCTCAGTCCATCTGCTCAACCTTTCCAGATCCTGTTGTAGCAGCATAGCGTCAGTAGCATCCTTAACAACCCTGCCAACCTTTGTATCATCTGCAAACTTGGACATTAAGCTTGATATACCATCATCAATATTATTTATAAATACAGAAAACAATAATGGACCCAACACTGAACCCTGAGAGGCTCCACTAATAACATTAGTCCACGATGAGCAGTGTCCATTGATTACCACTCCCTTTATCCATAGCAGCAATTTGCCTCCAATGCCACACTGCTCCAATTTGTGCAGCACTCTTTCATGTGCAACAGTATCAAAAGCCTTTCTAAGATCCAAGTATATAATATCAAAGCTATTCCCTGCATCCAGCTCTTTTGTGACTGCATCATAGTATCCAATCAAATTTGTCAGGCAAGACTTCCCCTTAACAAAACCATGCTGTGTCCGAGCTATAACTGAAGTCTTGTCTAGATGACCCTGCAGTGCTTCTTTAACCAGTGCCTCCATTAATTTTCCTTGAACAGAAATTAAAGTCACAGGCCTAATTACTTGTGCAGCCTTTGATCCTCCTTTGTGAATTGGGGTTACATTTGCACATCTCCAGTCTGTGGGACCTCCACTGAGTCCAAGGAAGCTCTCATAATTATGGCCAAAGGTTTACTTACTTCCTTTGCTGCCTCCTTTAATATAACTGGATAGATCCCATCCACCCCAGATGCTTTCTTGTGTTTATCTTGAACAATTTCTCCTTCACTTTACTCTTAGTTATTACAAGATTATCTAGCTTACTGCCAGAGTTGAATACACCTCTGGCATTCCCCTTGCTGAATAACTCCTCATGTGCGAATGTCGATGCAAAATATTCACTTAGTTTGTTAGCTACGTGAGTAGGATTATCAACAGTTGAACCATCGATATCAAGTGGACCAATCTGATTCATCCCCTTCCTTCTAGAGTTTACATATGTAAAGAACTCTTTGCTGTTTTTCTTTGCATCCCTTGCCAAAGATTTCTCGTAATCTTCCTTTGCCTGCCTAACCTCCTTTGTGACTTGGTTACAGACCATCTTATATCTATCATAGGCTTCCATGCCACGCATTAATTTATATGTATCCCATCCATTTTTTTTCTCTGCCATGTGTCTCATTAGTTCATCTGACATCCATTTAGGCCTAAACCTTGAACAATATTTCTTAGTTGGCATGTAAAGACTAGTAGCTTCCAAGATAAGTTCTTTGAATGCTTCCCATTTTGAATTTGCAGTTGGTAACATCTTCAGTTGGTGTCACTATATAGAATTTAAATACTGTCTCAGACCATTGTAGTTGCCTTTACGAAAGCAATACCCCTTCCCTTTACCCCTGATGGTAGTTACCTCTTTGAGTAAATCCCATTTCAGCACACTGTGATCACTGCCACCTAGTGGTTCCTTTATCTGCAGATTCTTAATGCATGAAGAATCACTACTGATAATCAAATCAAGAGTATTACTCCCTCTAATTGCCTCCCGAACATGCTGATGTAGAAAACAATCATCCAATAAATCCACAAAAGCCTTGCTAGTGTGTGAGTGACCAGCCCCCAAATTCCAGTCAATATCTGGGAAATTAAAATCCCCCATTATAAGACTCTCTGATTTACTGGCCCACTCTATTTCCCTGTACAGTTTCTTATTATACTCATCAGTCATTAGGCCTATAGCACACTCCTACTCTCAATTTTGATCTCCCAATGCTTATGTCACACAAAACTGACTTGACACTGCACTGTCCAGCGATGTCGACTGGCTTCACTTCCTTGGATTTTAGTTTCTTAACTAATAGCATAACCCTTCCTATCCTGTCTATCCTTTCTGTAGACGTTGTATTCCTGAAATTCCTTATCTGTGTGACACCACGTCTCTGATATCCCAACAATATCCGCCTTTGATGCTTTGAGTAATACCTCAAATTCATCAAATTTATATACCAACCTCCTAGCATTGGTGTACATGCAAGTATACATGCACCTGTTCCTATTCTTAGCTACCCTAACACAACCCATGTGTTTACTTGTACTGCAATGACTCCCAGCAGTCTCTGAAACATACTGCATCTTGTTTTCCAGGCTTCTCCTCATTCCAATAGAAGGAGTGCAAGAATCACTTTCACCTCTTCCAGTGGCTACTGTTAATCTATTAGTCCTTGTATCCCCCCCCCAAGCTAGCCGTTTTCCGACCCACCTAACACTGCCTTGATAGCATTGGCAAATATTCTTGCACCCTTTTTATTTAAGTGTATCCCATCGTTGTATAAGCAGTCTTTCCTGTTAACAAGTACAGAACAGGCAGAAAAAAATTCTACTCCTTGAGCCTTGCACAGTCTTTCCAGGGCCGAATTGATCGACAAGGCTTTCATCATATAATCCCTTGGCAGAATTGCAGACACTTTCAAATTCAACCCTAATTCACGGCTTTTTTTCAACAGGGACTTTTACTTGTTAAGTAATTCTGCTGGTCTCCTACTCTTAATATCATTAGTGCTAACGTGTACAACTATATCACCTTTTGTGCCCTTAAAAGATGATATCCGCTCTTCAACATCATCAACCTTTGCCCCTGGCAGACATACCCTGGTCCTGTTCCACCTATCCATTTTACAAAGCATGTTCCCCGTTTCCCTGACAACAGTCACCTTTAAATAAAACCTTTCTAAACAGAACACTAGATTAACACATTCTTTTGAATGAAGCATTCTGTATTAAGCTTATAGTACCACTTGGTTAGGACTTTAGACCATAATTTTATGGTCTCTTCAAATTTCAGTGCATGGCTAGAAAGGTAACATGAGGATGCCTCCACTATTCAGTGTTGGATGAGTTCCTGGAGATGGATACTGGCTGTCAACAAGGTCGCCTTTGCTGATGATCTTGTTTTTCTGTTTAAAGCAAACACTAGGGCATGTTCTGGAGTAACATGCTAACTCTACATTAAATACCCTAAAGTAATGGGTAAACATCCATAAACTATAAATATCTAAAACAAAAACCAAATCAGTAGTTAAAGGTAAACTAAAATAGATGCCCACAAATCAAAATCTCAGGGGAAAACAATAGCCTTAGTTTTGGAACTAAAATACCTAGAAATAATGTTTGACCAGAAAATAACCTTTCATCCCCATTTTATGTATGTTGCCAGAAAAGTGCAAGCAAACTATACTGATATGATTGCAAGGGTTAGCTGTACCGACTGAGGACTGAAAAGGAAAACTCTTGAACTTCTTTATAAGGCAATCTTCTTCTTCCCAGTAATCACCTATGGTGTCGGCACCTGATTTACAAGATTAACTCTAACCAGGAATGAAGAAAAATTAGACACAATCCAGTAGACCATACTACTGACCACTAGCTGGTACATTCCTTCTGAATTTGTAAGTAATAAGAAGACTCCTGAATTACAGGCTTTAAAAAAACAAATACAAATAGACTTCTATAACCCTTAATGTGGAGTATGATTAGAGAAAGAAAATTCTAGATACTCTCTTCCACCTACTGCAGACCACATAGGATGAAACTACCAAAGTAGAAGTCACCCATCTGGTGACTTCTACTTTGGTAGAAGGTGAGGAAGAGAACATCCGGTGTTCTCTTCCTCAGGTAACTCTAGCCTCCTCCATCTCTACACTACCTTCTTGCTCACAGAGTATGGTTCCCTGAATGCAAAACTATCAGCTAGGGTCCACCCATGATAATAAATGTACTTGTGGAGCCGATGGGGATTTGACACATGTATTATGACTGTTTCAGTTATCATCACCACAGATCTACACTAATACCAAGATATCTCCAATAAAACACACTATATGGCCTTCAGTGACATTGCTAAAGAAGGCTTTCAGTCAAGGAGAAGTAACTAAGTTGTGACCCCCCCCTCCACTACTTAGACAATCACGACTACCTGGACCTTGATAATTCCCAATGCCTACAAATCTAAATGAGAGTGTCCTGTCAGAATGTGATTTCTACCCAGATTGAACAGGTTTTTGGGTACATGAGGATAAATTGCTCTGGCTATTTTCCAGCAAACTTCGCTATGGTCATAGGCTTGCATGTTTAAAAAATGGTCAACACGTAGTACGTTTTGAGAGTCTGTGTTTGGTTGAGTTTCTCACTCACATCTGTGCTTTCAGATATGACTAGGAGTTTGCAATTGAAAGGGTGAGAGAATGGCAAAATCCACCAGTGGCTCCCTGTCTTGTCTGCCATTGCAGACACAAGCTTGTGAATGAATACAAAGTTAGAACGAATGTCCACATCCAGCTGGAGGCTCTATCAGGACTGCTGTGGTAGGAGCAAGTATTGTAACTTACACAGTTGATACGTTGCTCTGGGGTTGCTGTTTCCCATGTGTAGTACTTTACATTTGTCAATGTTAAACTTCATTTGCCACCTCTCAGCCCATCTGCTCAACATTTCCAGATCCTGTTGCAGCAGCATGGTTTCAGTAGTGTCCTTGACAACCCTGCCAACCTTTGTATCGTCTGCAAACTTGGACATTAAGCTTGATATACCATCATCAATATCATTTATAAATACAGAAAACAATAATGGACTCAACACTGAACCCTGAGGGACTCCACTAATAACATTAGTCCACGAAGAGCAGTGTCCATTGATTACCATTCTCTGTCTTCTCCCCCCTCAACTACCCCTTTATCCATAGCAGCAATTTGCCTCCAATGCCCCACTTAACAATTTGTGCAGCAGTCTTCCATGTGCAACAGTATCAAAAGCCTTTCTAAGATCCAAGTATATAATATCAAAGTTATTCCCTGCATCCAGTTCTTTTGTGACTGCATCATAGTATCCAATCAAATTGGTCAGGCAAGACTTCCCCTTAACATGCTGTGTCCGAGCTATAACTGAAGTCTTGTCTAGATAATCCTGCAGTGCTTCTTCAACCAGTGCCTCCATTAATTTTCCTGGAACAGAAGTTGAACTCACAGGTCTATAATTACTTGTGTCGGCCTTTGATCCTCCTTTGTGAATTGGGGTCACATTTGCACATCTCCAGTCTGTGGGACCTCCACTGAGTCCAAGGAAGCTCTCATAATTATGGCCAAAGGTTTACTTACTTCCTTTGCTGCCTCCTTTAATATAACTGGATAGATCCCATCCACCCCAGATGCTTTCTTGCTGTTTATCTTGAACAATTTCTCCTCCACTTTACTCATAGTTATTACAAGATTCTCTAGCTTACTGCCAGAGTTGAATACACCTCTGGCATTCCCCTCACTGAATAACTCCTCATGTGTGAATGTCGATGCAAAATATTGATTTAGTCTGTTAGCTACCTGAGCAGGATCATCAACAGTTGACCCATCGATATCAAGTGGACCAATCTGATTCATCCCCTTCCTTCTAGAGTTTACATAAGTAAAGAACTCTTTGCTGTTTTTCTTTGCATCCCTTGCCAAAGATTTCTCGTAATCTGCCTTTGCATGCCTAACCTCCTTTGTAACTTTGTTAGAGATCAACTTGTATCTATCATAGGTTTCTGTGTCACGTATTAATTTATATATTTTTTTTTTTATGTGAACCCCAAACACGAGAGGTATTAGAACCTATAGTACTTAGTACCGTGCTTGGGTTTGAGGTTAAGAAGACGAAAGAAGATATTTGTTGACGTTGGACTTGAACTTCTGTAGATTGTAATTTTCAGGAAATACGTATGAAGGAAGGTTGTTCCAGAAAACGGCAGTTGAATGAATAAATGAGGAAGATGAAAAGTTGGTTCTGTGGGTTTGAAGTTGGACAGTAAATGGATGTTGGCAGGTGGCGGCATGTGTTCGGACTGTTTTGAAAGAGAGAGCGGGAATTATAGAAGCCAATTCAGAAGAACAGTGCCCATGGAAGTATCTGTAAAAGAGGCATGCAGCAGACACAGTGCGTCTATGAGAAAGCGAGTGGAGAGACTCTGTTAGAGATGAGTCATTAATTAACCTAACCGCCCTCTTCTGAATGGAATCAAGAAGCCTGAGAGAGGTTTTTAGGGCACCACCCCAAATGTGGGAACAATATTCCATGGCAGGGCGGATTTGCGATTTATACAGAGTAAGCAGTTTTTTGGAAGAAAAGTAACGCCGAGAGCGAAAGAGAAAACCAAGTTTTTTAGATGCAGAGGAAGCAATATTTGTAATGTGCTTGTGCCAAGAGAGATTAGAAGTCAGGGTAATCCCCAAAAGAAAGAGATATATCATTTTGCCTAGAAATCAGAGTCGCCAAAGATAAGCATAGGAGCAGAAAAATCCTTTTTGCGAGATATAAGACAATACTGAGTTTTAGAAAGATTGAATTGTCTTTGCCCCACTTGATAATTACCTGGAGATCAGTATTTAAGAAATTGGTAGCAGATTTTCAAGAAGTTGAAGCTGATTGAGCAGGGCAAGGTTTCTCAAAATGGTAGGTGGAATGCAATGTGCTATCATCAGAAAAACTATGGATAGGATTTCCAATCAATGGAAGAAGGTCATTAATATACAAGAGGAAAAGAGTGGCGGAAAGACCTGAACCTTGGGGGACACCAGCATTAGTGGAGAAGTTAGAAGAGAGAGAGCCATCTACCATCACCCTCAGTGAGCAATCAGAGATAAAACTGGATAACCAATTACAAAAAACAGTTGGCAAATCATAAGATGGAAGCTTGTTTAGAAGACCTTTATGCCAAACACGATCGAAAGCCTTTGAGATGTCAAGAGCAACTACTTGTGTTTCACGAAACCTTTCCATTCAATTAGTCCATAAATGGGTAAAATAAGCCAGAATATCACCAGTGGATTGACACTGACGGAATACATACTGGCAATCGTTGATCAGACGGAAGGTTTCTAGTGAGTTAAGAGTTGGCGGTTAATTGATTTCTCCATTACCTTAGAAAGAGTAGAAGTGATTGCAATGGGACGATAATTGGATGGGAGCGATTTGTCAACCTTTTTAGGAACTGGCTGGATATGAACAAATTTTCAAGCAGAAGGAAAAACACCTTTGGAATAAGAAAGTGAAAAAAGGTGGCAAAGAACAGGAGTAAGTTCACGGGCACAGGTTTCGAGAACAAGTGGAGAAATAACATCGGGACCTGGAGCTTTCTTAGCATCAAGATTCGTCAAAATCCTTCTGACTTCCTTTTGACGGAAGAACACAGGAGGCATTGAATTGAGAGTGTTGGGAATGGCATTAGCATTAGTAGAGGCATTTGATGCAAGAAAGCAAGCTTATGCAGCATCAGCCAAAAAAAAAAAAAACCCACTTCCACTTCACCCCTCTGTTCGTTCAAAATACCTGTCCAGCTGAGCCTTAAACTTATTTAGGCTATCAACCTCCACCACAAGGGATGGCAGTCTGTTCCACCAACCAACCACCCGCTGGCTAAAGGCAAAATAAAGGAATCATACAGTGAATATATATGGTGGGAGGCATTTTACCAAGATCATTAATACATGACTTGGAAGAAAAAGGGATGCCAGCAGGTCAGCTTTATCCTTGGCCCAAGTGACAACAGAACCATCTGGCTTGGACAGAGGTGGGAGCAGAGATGGGCAAAAGTTGCGGCCAATACCTTTGGCCAGAGACCAGAATGCTCGGCTACCATTAGGGCAAGAAGCAAGTTTTCTACTCTTAGCCTGTTCAAACTCTAGTTTGGACTGATTAATAATTGCTTTACAATTGTTGCGAGATTTGATGTAGGCAGAAAGTGAAACTGAAGAATTAGAAAAAACCAATTACGATATGCAACATTCTTCTCTTGAACAACCTTAGCACATTTATTGGAAAACCAAAGTTTAGATAAAGGACGAGATTTTAAAGTGGAGTGTGGGATAAAGGATTCCATTCCTGCAAGAATAATTTCACTGACACGATCTGAGCAAACGTTGACATCAGAAGTTTTGAAACAGTAATCCGACCAGTAATTTCACAGATCATCCCATTTTGCATTCTTATAATGCCAAACAATACGAGGTTGGGAATAGCCATGAAATAAAGGCTCCATTGGAGAAGAGACAATCACCAAGTTGTGATCTGAGGTACCTAAAGGACCTCTCACTTTGACCGTGTACTTAGAAGGGTTGTTTGAGAGATAAAGATCAAACTTGTTGGCTGTATGTTTAGGTTTGTCCGGTATTCTTGTAGGTAAATGAACAATTAAACTTGTTCGATGTATGGTTAGGATTGTCCGGTATTCTTGTAGGTAAATGAACGATCTGTGCAATGTCATTAGTAATTGTAAAAGCCTCAGCATCTCGACCAGCTGGGTTGGTGTGACTAGAAAACGGAAGCCAGCTGCAGTTGTGAAAATTAAAATCACCAAGGAAAATTACCTCACTGTTAGGAAAGGTGGACTGGAGAAAGTCAAGTTGCAAAGAGAGGAAATCGAAGAGCTCCAAGTGATTAGTGAATTTGGGAGAATGGTAAAGACAACAGATGAATTTGACATGAGGTAGAGAGATTTTAAGCCAGAGAAGATCGAAAAGAGGAGATTCCAAATTACCAAATCTCTGACAGGGAATATCGGAATGGACATATGCACAAGTACTGCCTTTGAGGTGAAAGGAATCATACAGTGAATATTTTGGGCAACTGAGATGAGCAGTAGTTGAATCAACAGATAACTGAGATTCTGTCAGAAAAAGTACATGGGGTTTGGCAGACTGCAAGTAGAAATGAACATCATTGAGATTAGAATTGAGACCACGTATATTTGTGAAATGAATTAAGAAGGTTTTGGGAGGTTTAAATCTTTTCGCAGATAAGCTTACTCTATTAGTTTGACAATTCATGGTGTATTTAATAGTACGAAAAAGTGATATGGTGTGTGAAGTAATGAAATTTTTGGAAAATACGTACACATTGTAAGAATATACCCAGATCCTTGACATAACGTGGCCTCGACAATGTTCCCCGCATGTGCACTACTCGGACTCCCTCCATTCACTATCTGGCAGAGTAGAGGTAGGAAGATTATAAACTAGCTGATCCGGAAGCCTCCTAGAGAGTTACCAATAGGTTCGGTCTGGTGTACTAACTAGTGGCTGGCCTACGAACACAGTTTTAGAGCTGTACCCTCGAAATGTAAGGAAGATTGGATCTCACCATGATGTTCATCATAGCCTCAAAAGTCATCAATCATACTGCATGATGAAAGAGATGGGGAAGAGTTGACTGGAACTTAGCTCTAGAGACTAAACATGGGTTCTGCCACTTCAAGCCTCCAATAAGCAAAGTGGTGGTATTGCACCGGTTGATGAGAGTCATCTTACCACCTAGTACTGCCTGGTAGCACAGAGGTGCGGCATTCCTCCATGTAGTGTGCGTGCCACACCTCGACCCCTGCTTACGTTGGTTCACACCTGGGTGGTCACCCACAGTGTGCTTGTGCATGGAGGTTATACCCAGGATTACTAACAGTCCCACCATTGTGAAGGTGCAAGCAGAGGATTTGGCTGTCACAGACCGTCCGGACTTTGCCGAAATTGGGTCCACTTGACTTGGGTGTCATCCAAATATCAGTTCCATCAGCGTTTTAGATTCCCAGGTAGCAAGTACAGCTTGTTTGGCATATCTGAGAGAATGTCTGTGACAACCTGAAGGACCAAATTGGATGTTATATCACTTTTTATCTGTGTAATAAATTAATTAAACGAATTCCATTATTTATACTTTCACGTATAATAGTAAAAACTTTTCCATTTAGCAATAAGATATTTCTTATTGAGGAAAAAAAAAATTGCTCACAAGAATCCTATTTCTGTATGTGTTTTTTTTTTTTTTTTTTTTTTTGTGTGTTTTGAGAAAAAAATTAAATGTCAGATGGGCTCAATTTAAAAATTTTCTTGCTTTCAGAGTAAAATTTGGTGTTCCTTTGGATCATGTTTGCAAACACGATATACCAGGACCATTATTAGTAAGTACAAAGTGATATAAAAAAATTTTTTATTGAATAATTTCCTTCCATTACTCTTTAGGTAAATATTTAACTAAAACAAAATAATATTAAATTTATTTTGATTTTTTTTATCCATTTTTTTTCATTTTATTCTATTCTTTTAGTAGTCCCATAACTTCCTTTCTTTTACAGAATTAAGTAGAGATATTTTAATCCAGTAGAAATTTAAAATTTAGAAACCTCTGGCATGGAATGTGAAAGCAAACACATGCTCAAGTATGATTTTTGAAGTGAAAGAAATCACTTCAAAGTTGTTGAGGCAACCAAAAATTGATACTCTGTCAAACAAAGTAAATAGAGCTTGGCAGATTGTGATTGGAAATGGATATTGAGACCATGTATTTGTAAAATGAATGAAGTTCTTGGGAAGTGTAGAACTTTTCACAGATAATTTATTCTATTTGACTATTCATGATGCATTCAATGCATAAAGTGGGATGAGGGTAAATACTGTGTGAACTAATTTAATTTTTGTGTAATGGTGTATACACAGCAAGAACATTTCCAGCTCCTTGATATAATGTGTTCTTGACAGTGTTCCCTGCATATCCATGCATATACTTGGATTCCCTCCAGTCACTAACCAGAATAGTGGAGGTAGTGGAATTATACATGAACTGATCTGGATGTCTCCTAGAGAGTTAAGAGTAGGTTTGGTTTTGTGGACTGTTGTGTAGCTAGGCTCTGAAAACCATTTTAAATGTTCAGTCATAATGTAAGGAATATTGGATCTCACCATGATAACCATCATAACCTCAAACAACATCATTTGTACTGCAGCATCACTTGTTGGTGGTTGCTGGAGCTTTGCTCTGGAATCTAAACTTTGGTTTTGCCAAAGTTTAGATTCCAGAAATTTAGATTTGCACCATCTACTACCTAGTACTGCCTGGTGACACAAATGTCCCATTCCCCTGTGTGATGAAGATGCTGACTCTGCTTACGTTAATTCACATCCATGTGTGAGCCAATATAAGCAGGTCGCCTCCAATATACTTGGTATAGGGTTGCAGACCATGCACATCAGATTACATCCAGTGTTACTAACAGTCTCACCCTCTATTCAGGTGGGCAGCAAAAAATGTAAGGAAATGTTTTTTAGCTCTTTATAATAAATGCACCTTTGTATTCAGGCAGTGTCCCTAAAGATTGCAGTTGTGCAATACTCTACCACAAAGGTGGCTCAGAAGGTGAAATGAGTAACTATGTATCTGTCAGGTTGACTTTTATGTCAGAGAAGATAAAAGCTTTCAATTTTATCCCATACAAATAATTGTTGAATAAATTGGAGTTGTGTGGCAATAAGAGTAAGTTACTACTATGGATAAAGGGATGGTTAAGTGGTAGGAAACAGTAGTTATAAGTGGCCACTGCTCTTTATGGACTAATGTTATTAGCAAGATATCACATGCTCATTATTGTTTCTAATATTCAAATTAATACTGGAAAATGTAGTTTTTCATCTGGGTTGCAGTAATTCTAGGGTAGCATACCACTTGAGTATCACCACTCAAGGCTGTAGATAATAAGGACTTGGGAGTAACTATATAATCTGATATGAAGTTTTGGAACAGTCTAGACAGGTTACCAGGACAGCTCGTGGGCATTTTTTTTAATGCTGCAAAAACTTGGGCATTAGGGTTAAAGAGATGATTATTCCATTATAAACAGAAATGGTTATGCTGCATCTTGACTTGAATACAGGCTTGGAAACACATTTTAGGAAAGATGTGGATCTATTGAAAATATTGCAGACAAGAGCAATTAGATTGGTTAAAGACAAAAAAGGAGCATTCTTATTAAGAGAGATTTGAGTTTTGTTAGTTAGTGTTTGGAAAACCAGGTCTGCAGTGTGACCTAATTGAAATGTTTAAGGCCTTTTAAGGTGTGAGTAAGCTAAATGGCAAGGTAATTTTTATGATAAAGAGTGTGCGTGCATTCACGCACACTCTTTCCATACTGTATACATTGTTGTACATCATCAACAACAAAAAAAAATGTAATATTGTTTTTTTTTTTTTTTTTAAATTCTACACTATTTTGTAACACAGTCGATTCTGGTTATTGGGGACACAACGGGACTAGTGCATTTTGGCCTGATTAAGCGGCTGCCCCAGTTATCCGAAGTTTCACGTAAATAGTTAAAAATACAATCCCCCCCCCCCTTTATAATTGGCTCACTGTACAATCAAATCACGTTACGATGGAGTCACCATTGTAAAGTACCGTTCACTATACGATGTGTAACAAGTGCTGG
>NC_143583.1:69787250-69875126 GCF_048544385.1 Mastigoproctus giganteus
GCATAGTTTACGGCAATGTTAATATAAATATGCTATAAGTCACAATAGAATCAATTATTATTGTTTCAACAGTCCAACAGAAATTGGCTCATGCATGTATTAACATTTTATGAACCCTAAATCACTGTACAAAAGCAAAGCAAAGTGAAAAAAATGAAACAAAAAAAAAAAAAAATTCTATTAGTATTAAACCAAATAATTATGCATACCTTCAATGTGATATTTGTGCCCGCTTAACAGAACATGGATGGCTGATGTGTGACAGAATCATTGATAATGCAAGCCTCATTTCTTCATCAATGGATCTGAGTCTCTCCCTGTTTGATGTTTTAATTTCAGTCAAGGTTGAAAAGTCAAGTTCACACAAATATGTAGTCAAAAATGGTAATAATGTATTAATTGCCATCTTGGAGGTAGCCAGTTATTCTTTCCTTATTGACAACTAAAATGTGTCCAACTGCACTTCACAATGTTTTAATCGCACTGTTCTGTCTGTGTTCAGATCTGTTAGGTCCTCTTGTACATTCATCGGAAAAGATTTTGCATCTGCAACAAATGGATCGCGAACCCAAATGAATATCTTCAACGCTCTCTGAAAAATAATCCTTGAACCTCTGCTGCAAGTTATCTAAATGTTCTTTAATGAAGTCCACACTTCTCACATCTGGTGAGTATGGGCTTGGCACACCCAGGGTCCTGAGCTGGATATCATCATTCTTCTCTTTCTTGGTGATTCCCTTCTACTTTTGACTCTCTCTCTCTCTCTCATCTCTCTCCTCTCTCTCTCTCTTCTCTCTCTCTCTCTCTCAGGGCAACTGGGAATTTTTTTTTTTCCTTCCTGGTGCAGCATAAGCCTCTGGCTTCCTTGCACCATACAGCTATTAATAATAATTTCCAGCAGCAAGCAGCCATACAGTTGGGGAAACTGAAAGTAATAGACGCGGGACCAATACTCTTCGAACAGAAGAAGGGGCACATCTATTGCTTTTAAAATATAGTCTTATAACAAAGGGTGAGTGCATTAGCACAGGAACAAAGTAATAAAGTTGAAGTAGTGTGGACAAACAGGGACAAATGTTAAAACAAGCCAATAAAATTATAAAAGACTGGGAATGTTTTACAAATCCTTACACTTTTTTTAAGGAACAGCATGTACATATCTAACAAGTGGCATCTTATTTCAGTCAGAGCAGCGACAAAATGAGAAATATTGGAAGGGCAAACACACAAATAACTTAGAAAGCAAGTGTTGGATACTCACTTGAAAAATAATTTACTGCCCCACACATACAACATTGAATTTCAGTAAAATGGCATATTGGGAAATATAATAATGAGTAGCATTATAAACATATATAACAACTATAATTGGGAGGTAAATAATGTACAGTTAATTTCTTACAATAGTAAAAGTTCTCAGTTGTCAATTTCTAATCATAATATGTATAGTATTATTTATAGGTATACAGCTTCAGCAAAGTTCACAACACACCTGGCATCTTTGTGGCAGTGCACCAATGTGCCGTTGCACATCGGTTGCGGAACACTTGTCTAGTAGATATAGCGTTGAGGGTTCAAGCGACACCGATAGTTGCCCACAACTCTGCTATCAGTTCTCTTTGTGTTGGTGTGTTGTTAATGTCATGGGTTGGGTTCTTCCTCACAGTTTAGGGCTCATGAAGCACTACAGACCACTAGCTATTGTCCATGGCATGAGGAGCCAGGCCATGGGAGTCTGGAATTGTTACTCTGGCTAGGCCGTCCTTGTGGTAGCCTGAGCTTCCCTGGGGAGGACCCACACAAAAAATAAAATATAATAAATAAATTTAAAAATAAAAATAAAAAATCAGAAAAGAAAAAAATAATTAGAAATGTTAGCTAACACAGAGGTTCCCTGCCTATTGTAGGTTCTCATCTGCTGGAACTGTGAATACCCACTTCAAACCGTTCAGGTAGGGATTGGATATTCATCAGTTCTGTTGTTTTCCTTGCTGGTTTCCTGGAATTGGCTGTGTTTGCACATTTCATCTTAGCTTATTGTTTCTTATAGTGAATGCTTCTTGAATGTAAGTGGATAAATGGTTGTATTTGTTCTTTTCAATGACAGGTATTGTTCATCTTCTCTATGTAGTGGGGGGGGGAGAGAGAGAGAGAGAGAGAGAGAGAGAGAGAGAGAGAGAGAGGAGAGAGAGAGAGAGATGAGAGAGAGAGAGAGAGAGAGAGAGAGAGAGAGAGAGAGAGAGGAGAGGAGAGAGAGAGAGGAGAGAGAGAGAGAGAGAGAGAGAGAGAGAGAGAGAGAGACTGTTTCCTTAGGTGATAGGATAATCCCTATAAACAACTTCTAACTCCAATGAGATGTTACCCATGATGACCTGCAGGGCAGGATGCTACTACAGTGGGTAGTGGCAAGTCTTGTCTGAGCAGATCATCCTTCTAATAATGCAACAAACTTTTGTACCTAGTCTCTAGTATACCGAATATGCTCTACAAATGTAAGATTATTATCCAAAATGAGCCCAAGGTATTCCCCAGCATTTTGCATGTGTTATAGGTTTATGTTCAATTTTTATGGGGTTCTGTTGTCCACTTAATTTACCTTTCATGAATATGGCCTTCATCTTGCTGGGTGACATCTTTAGCTAGTGTGTTTTAGGCCCACTGCGAAAGTCAATTCAGGACCATGTTGGCTTTGATTTTCCAGTTGCATTGAGAATTTACATCTACCAGCAGCACAAGGTCATCTGCAAAGCTGACTATTTGGATGAGAGTTCTTTTCCTAGGAATTCATCAAGTGCAGCATTCCAACACAAAGGGCCCAACACAGTCCTGTGAAGTCCCTCTGCACATTTTGCTATAACTACTGTGTGACTGCTCCAGAAGTAACTCCTGAGCAGTCTAAACAACTTCACTGAAGCTCCATATGTCTGAGTCTTCTGAAGATGCTTTCCCATTTATAAGGGGTCAAAAGTGCTGTCAAAGTCAACAGATGTCAATTAGATATTTATGTGTACTGGTTTTCTACTGTATTAGTTATTTTCCTAATGGCATCCTCAGTGCATTTATTTGGTTTGTAGCCATATTGCCATGGCAAATCTAACCCTGCCTCCTGGTAGTAAGATGTGATCCTGCCTAAGATGAGATACTCCAGTATTTTTGCCATCATTGCCAATAGGGAGATTGGCTGGTTATGATTTGGTTACAGAGGGAGGCTTGTCAGGTCCTTAAATCAGAAGCTTTTATATTGCATGCTTCCACGCAAGGGGGAAGTAGCCAGTTGTGAAGCATTTATTATACAAGTCAAGAACTGTATTTGGGAAATATTTAGCAACTTTTTTAAACTATTTCTTGTTTTAAGAGATCTTGTTCCAGACGCTTCTTTTCCTTTGTCTTATTTGTTGCTGCATTCAACTTGTCCAATGTGAATGGCACTTCTACTTGGTCATTAGTGTAGGTTTGGTTTTCTTAATGATTCTTTTCTGTTGGGGTGTTTCCTGTTGTGGGGGTCATCAGGAAGCAATTGCTAGGAGTTTTTGGACAATCTGATCCCAGGTGTAGGTGGCACTTCCATCTGGAGCAATGATTGTTATTTCTCCCTGTGGGCAGTTACTAGCAGACAATTTTATAGATAATACCAACGGTTTGCATTACCTTCTGTAATTACTAGATTTTTCCATAATTCTCTCTTTTATTTTCTTATTTCATTTGTATGTCATTCCATTTGTAGCTTTTCAAACTCTGGCAGGGAGATAAATGATTTTGTAATAACTGAGAGCAAAGTGGAGGAGAAATTGTTGAAGTTAAACATAAGAAAGGCACCTGGGGTGGATGCAATATATCCAGTTATATTAAAGGAAGCAGCAAAGGAAGTAAGCAAACCCTTAGCCATAATTATGAAAACTTCCTTGGACTCAGGGAAGGTCCCCATGGACTGAAGATGCGCAAATGTGTCCCCATTTCACAAAGGGTGTCATGAGTAATTACAGACCTGTTAGTTTATTTTCTGTTTCAGGAAAAATAATGGAGTCATTGGTTAAAGAAGAAATGCAGGATCATCTAGACAAGACTGCAGTTATAGTTCAGACACAGCATGGGTTCGTTAAGAGGAAGTCTTGTCTGACCAATTTGATTGGATACTATGTGGTCACAAAGGAACTGGATGCAAAAAATAATTTTGATATCATATACAGTAAGTCCTTGACTTACATGATTAATTCATTCCAGCGATTTCTGCGCGGAAGTTGAAAAACCATGTA
The DNA here is from genome assembly GCF_048544385.1 of Mastigoproctus giganteus. Classification (NCBI taxonomy): domain Eukaryota; kingdom Metazoa; phylum Arthropoda; class Arachnida; order Uropygi; family Thelyphonidae; genus Mastigoproctus; species Mastigoproctus giganteus. Next base: position 69,791,504 of record NC_143583.1, read on the forward strand.
AGTCGAATAGGGCTTAAATACAATCTATTTTTAATAGTATTGCACGTGTGTGGCCTGTGCTTCACTTCGCAAATCTATGGAGGTCTCAATGCAGACCAATCGTTTGGATGTAGATAATTTAAATCATAAAATTTCGGGCATAAAGCAACTAGCACTTGCCACATCTTGTAATATAGTTAAACTTTCCTTAAAATCTCAGTATTCTAATAAACAAAAAATACCTTTCCCAGGTTAGGAAACTTTGTGGACATTTTAAAATATTATCTACATCCAAATGATTGTCTGTACTGAAGACCCATTGATTTGAGACGTGAAGCACAGGCCAAAGGGGAAAAAAAAAAACACACACACACATTAACAAATTGAATATGTTATCGTGAGTATCAGGACAGGTTCATAATCATTTTGTATTAATGATATATCTGTTTAATTTTTGGAGAGCAGCATACAGAAGTGTTCTATGTATCATATTGAGGTGAATTTCTTTTTATTCTTCTACAAATATTGAAATCAACATAGAATGATTGAGCATCGTAGCTCTGGTTTATGCTGCGGAAGACTATTGTACAAATTGGAGCAGCATGGCATTAAGGGCAAGTTGCTGCAATGGATTAAAAAGATGGTTGAGTGGGAGAAGACAGAGTGGTAATCAATAGACACTGCTGTTTGGTGTCCATTGATTACCACTCTGTGTTGTTTTCTGTAGATGTGCAAATATATCAATGATATTGTTGAAAGTATATCAGGGTTAATGTCTAAGTTTGCAGATGATACGAAAGTTGGCAGGGCTGTTAATGACAGTAACAATAGTAAACTACTGCAACAAGATCTGGAAAAGTTTAGCAGATGGGCTGAGAGGTGGCAGCAGAAGTTTAACATTGACAAATATAAATTACTACATGCAGGTAGCAGTAACCCTAGAGTTATGTACCAACTGGGTGGTACTACACTCAGGGTAGTGGTGAAAGAAAAGGACCTGGGATAATTGTGCAGTCAGATATGAAGTTTTCTGAGCAGTGCAGACAGGTTGCAAGAGTAGCTCATGGTGTCTTGTCAATGATATTCAGGAATTTTGCTATCAGGGTTAAGGAGGTGATTGTCCCCTTGTATAAGGCAATAGTCAGGCCACACCTTGAGTACTGCATACAGGTCTGGAGGCCTCATTTTAGGGATGAGTACAGAGAAGGGCAACAAGATTGGTGAGTGGAACAAAGGGTTGCTGTTAGCAAGAAAGGCTTAAGTTCTGAAAATTGCAGCATCTAGAGACTAAGCACCTGTGAGGTGATCCGATTGAGGGGTTTGAATGGTTTGCATATGCTCAATGCTGATGGGATTCTTTCTCAGATGAGGGAACTCACCTGAGGGACATAAATTCAAATTGAGGAAAGACAATTGTAGAATAGATGTGCAGAAATTTGCCTTTAGTCAGCTGATGGTTAACAGTTGGAACAAACTTCCATCTGTTGTAATGGAGGTCAACAACTTAAATAAGTTCAAGGCAGAACTAGACAAACATTTGGAGTGAAATGGGAAGGTTTTTTTTTTTTTTTTTTTTTGCTGATGCTATATAAGCTTTCTCTCTTGCATCATATGCGTATGCTAATGTTTATTTCTGATTTTCATGTATTTTTTTTTCTCAGGGCTTCTACCTCCTAGGCAGGACAATTGCTACAGCTTCTGCTAGAATTTATTTCTTGCATCATGTGTCCTCTTTCTGATGTCCACTAGGGGGACTGATTTAGACTTTGGTTTTCTTTTCCTGAGCACTATGGTGCACTGTACAATAAGAGTAGGTTGTATTTTGTTGAATTGTTCTGCAGGTGATTGTGCAGGCGAGCTCCTCTTTAAATGTGTCCCATTTAGCAGTTTTTATTGCATATCTAGTGATGTCTCTTCTTTATGGGTTTTTGTTGCTATTGTAGTGTGATTGAGATTGTCCTGTGGTCTGAGATTGTCCAGTGGTCTGAGATTGTCCAGTTTTCATTGCCTGACCGGTCAGTCATCTTCATTATAATGATGTTATTGCAGGAGTAATGTCAATGTTACTCACTCCATGTAGGCTGCCGTAGGCTCTTAGCTGGTTGGGTATATTCATAATCACTAGGTTGGTTGAGATTATAAGCTCTTCAGAGTAGTGGACTTTGTGGTCTCTTGAAGTGCTGTACCACATCTGATTTACTGTTGCAATCAGCCGTGATGAGAATTCTGTTTGGTGGTGTCAAACAGAATTCTCATCATGAATTTGGCGAGTAATACAAAGACATAACATGCAGTGTGCTATGTGATTCATTTATCTGGGCACATACAGCAAAAGGTATTGACAATGATGATATCTTTTTAACTTGAAGGTCAGGATTCCTAATTACAATTTCTTTTTTTTTTTTATGTAAACCCCAAACACGAGAGGTATTGGAACCTATAGTGCTTAGTACCGTGCTTGGGTTGGAGGTTGAGAAGACGAAAGAAGATATTTGTTGACATTGGGCTTGAACTTCTGTAGACTGTAATTTTTCAGGAAATACGTATGAAGGAAGGTTGTTCCAGAAAATGGCAGTTGAATAAATAAATGAGGAAGATGAAAAGTTGGTTCTGTGAGTTTGAAGTTGGACAGTAAATGGATATTGGCAGGTGGCGGCATGTGTTCGGACTGTTTTGAAAGAGAGCGGGAATTATAGAAGCCAATTCAGAAGAACAGTGCCCATGGAACTATCTGTAGAAGAGGCATGCAGCAGAAACAGTACGTCCATGAGACAGCGAGTGGAGAGACACTGTTAGAGATGAATCATTAATTAATCTAACTGCCCTCTTCCGAATGGAATCAAGAAGCCTGAGAGAGGTTTTGGGGCACCACCCCAGATGTTGGAACAATATTACATGGTAGGGCGGATTTGCGATTTGTACAGAGTGAACAGCTGTTTGGAAGAAAAGTAATGCCGAGAGCGAAAGGGAAAAAAAAAGCAGTTTTTTTAGATGCAGAGGAAGCAATATTTGTAATGTGCTTGTGCCAAGAGAGATTAGAAGTCAGGGTATTCCCCAAAAAATATATATCATTTTGCCTAGAAATCGGTGTGTCACCAAAGATAAGCATAGGAGCAGAAGAATCCTTTTTGCGAGATATAAGACAAGACTGAGTTTTAGAGGGATTGAAATCAACTGTCTTTGCCCCACTGGAGAATTACCTGGAGATCGGCATTTAAGGAATTGGTAGCAGATTTTCGAGAAGTTGAAGCTGACAGGGCAAGGTTTCTCAAAATGGAAAGTGGAATGCAATGTGCTATCATCAGCAAACCTATGGATAGGATTTCCAGTCAATGGAAGAAGGTCATTGATATACAAGAGGAAAAGAGTGGGGGAAAGAACTGAACCTTGGGGGACACCGGCATTAGTGGAGAAGTTAGAAGACAGAGAGCCATGTACCATCCCCCTTAGTGAGTGATCAGAGAGAAAACTGGATAACCAATTACAAAAACAGTTGGCAAAACCATAAGATGAAAGCTTGTTTAGAAGGTCTTTATGCCTTTGAGATGTGAAGAGCAATTGCTTGTATTTCACCCAACTTTTCCATTGAATTAGTCCATAAGTGAGTAACATAAGCCAGAATATCACCAGTGGATCGACACTGACGGAATCCATACTGGCAATCGTTGATCAGACGGAAGATTTCTGTGTAGTTTAAGAGTTGGCATTTAATTCATTTCTCCATTACTTTAGAAAGAGTAGCAGTAATTGCAATGGGACGATAATTGGATGGGAGCGATTTGTAACCCTTTTTAGGAACTAGCTGGATATGAGCAAATTTCCAAGCAGAAGGAAAAACACCTTTGGAATAAGAAAGTGTAAAAAAGGCAGCAAAGAACAGGAGTAAGTTCAGGAGCACAGGTTTTGAGAACAAGTGGAGAAATACCATCGGGACCTGGAGATTTCTTAGCATCAAGATTCGTCAAAATCCTTCTGACTTACTTTTGATGGAAGACCACAGGAGGCATTGAATGGAGCGTGTTGGGAATGGTGGGGAATGTTTTACCAAGATCATTAATACATGAGTTGGAAGAAAAGTGGGATGCTAGGAGGTCAGCTTTATCCTTGGCTGAAGTGACAACAGAACCATCTGGTTTGGACAGAGGTGGGAGCAGAGATGGGCAAAAGTTGCGGCCAATAGCTTTGGCAAGAGACCAGAATGCTCGGCTACCATTAGGGCAAGAAGCAAGTTTTCTGCACTTAGCCTGTTCAAACTCTAGTTTGAACTGATTAATAACTGCTTTACAATTGTTGCGAGCTTTGGTGTAGGTTTAGTGAAACTGAAGAATTAGAAACAAGCCAATTACGATATGCAACATTCTTCTCTTGAACAGCCATAGCACATTTATTGGAAAACCAAGGTTTAGATAAAGGATGAGATTTTAAAGTGGAGTGTGGGATAAAGGATTCCATTCCTGCAAGAATAATTTCACTGACACGATCTGAGCAAATTTTGACATCAGAAGTTTTGAAATAGTAACCTGACCAAGGAAAAGAAGAAAAATCTCGCAGGTCATCCCATTTTGCATTCTTGTAATGCCAAACAATACAAGGTTGGGAATAGCCATATGATAAAGTCTCTATTGGAGAGGAGACAATCACCAAGTTGTGATCTGAAGTGCCTAAAGGACCTCTCACTTCGACTGTGTACTTAGAAGGGTTGTTTGAGAGATAAAGATTAAATGTGTTGGCTGTATGGTTAGGATTGTCCGGTATTCTTGTAGGTAAATGAACAATCTGTGAAGGTCATTAGTAATTGTAAAAGTCTCAGCATCTCGACCAGCTGGGTTGGTGTGACTAGAAAACAGAAACCAGCTGGGGTTGTGAACATTAAAATCACCAAGGAAAATTACCTCACTGTTAGGAAAGTTGCAAAGAGAGGAAGTCAATGAGCTCCAAGTGATTAGTAAATTTGGGAGAACGAGATGAGCAGTAGTTCAATCAACCGATAACTGAGATTCTGTCAGAAAAAGTACATGGGGTTTGGCAAACTGCAAGTGGAAATGGACTTTGAGATTAGAATTGAGACTACGTATATTTGTGAAATGAATTAGGAAGTGTTTGGAAGGTTTAGCAGATAAGATCTAAAGATGTGTCTACATAGAATGGGCCTGTAAAGAAGAATGTCTTATAATGGGGATTTCAACTCCCTAGATATTGACTGTAACTTGTGGGTTGATCATTCACACACTAGCAATATATGTGGATTTTTTGGATGATTGTTTTTTTACAGCAACATGTTTGAGAGGTAAACAGAGGGAACAATAGTCTTGATCTGATTATCAGCAATGATTATTCATGCAAGAACCTTCAGATAAAGGAACCACTAGGTGGCAGTGATCACAGTGTATTGTTGTGGGATTTACTTAGACATAACTACCATCAGGGATAAAGAGAAGAGTTTTTGCTTTCGTAAAGATGACTGTGGTGGTCTCGGACAGTTTTTAAATTCTATACAGTGGGCCAACTGATAGCATTACCAACAACAAATTCTAAATGGGAGGCATTCAAGGAATTCATTTTGGAAGCTACCAGGCTTTTCATGTTAACTAAGAAATACTAAATTGTTGTTAGATGAACTGAGACTTGTGGCAGACAAGATAATGCATGCGATGCATAATTATCAGGCGACACAGAAGCCTATAGTAGATATAAGCTAGTCTGTAATCAAGTCACAAAGGAGGTTAGACAAGCAAAGGCAGATTACATGAAAGCCTTGGCAAGGATGCAAAGAAAAACAGCAAAGACTTCTTTACTTATGTAAATTCTAGAAGGGGATGAGTCAGATTGGTCCACTTGATATCGATGGTTCGACTGTTGATGAACCTGTTTAGAAAGCTGACAAACTGAATGAGTATTTTGCATCTACATTCACACATGAGAAATTCTGCAGGGAAGTGTTGGCCAGAACTTTATTAAACACTAACAGGGAGATAAATGATTTTGTAATAACTTAGAGCAAGTGGAGAAGAAATTGTTGCAGGTGCCTTTCTTAAACGTAAGAAAGGCACCTGCAGTGGATGGGAGCTATCCAGTTTTTAAATGAGGCAGCAGAGGAAGTAAGCAAACCCTTAGCCATAATTATGAGAGCATCCTTGGATTCAGGGGCAGTCCCAACCAACTGGAGATATGCAAATGTATCTACAATTCACAAAGGGGGATCAAAGGGTGATATGAGTAATTACAGACCTGTTAGTTTAACTTCTGTTCTGGGGAAAATAATGGAGTCACTGGTTAAAGAAGCATTGCAGGATCTTCTAGACAAGACTGCAGTTATAGTTCAGACACATCCTGGGTTTGTTAAGGGGAAATCTTTTCTGATTTCCCCTTAACAAACTTAATTGGATACTATGATATGGTCACAAAGAAACAGGATACAAAAAATGATTTTGATATCATATACTTAGATTTCTTTCTGTTGCACATGGAAGACTATTGTACAAATTGAAGCAGTATGGTATTAAGGGCAAGTTGCTGCTATGAATAAAGGGATGGTTGAGTGATAGAAGACAGTATGATAATCAATGGACACTGCCCTTCATAGACTAATGTTATTACTGGAGTCCCCCAGTGTTTCATGTTGAGCCCATTATTGTTTTCTGTATTTATCAATGATATTGATGAATGTATATTGGGCTAAATATCCAAATTTGCAGACGATATAAAGGTTGGCAGGGTTGTTAATGAAAGTAATGACAGTAGCTATGCCAACTGAAGTTTAAAATTGACAAATGCAAAGTACTGCATACTTGCTAGCAGTAACCCCAGAGTAACATACCACCTGTGCAGTACTACATTTAGGGTAGTGGAGAATGAAAAAGGCCTTGTGGTAATTGTGCTGTCAGATATGGTTTTCTGAGTAGTGTAGACAGGCTGCCAGAGCAGCTCATGGGATCTTGTCAATGGTATACAGGAATTTTGCTAGCAGGAATAAGGAGGTGCTTCTCTCTCTTTGTATATGTCAATGGTCAGGCCACACCTTAAGTACTGCAGGTCTGTAGGCCTCATTTTAGGAAGGATGTAGAGCTGCTGGAATGAGTATAGAGAAGGGCAACAAGGTTTGTGAGGGGAACAAAGGATTGCTCTTACCAAGAAAGGCTCAAGTTCTCCAAATTGCAGCATCTGGAGACTAGGCACCTGCAGTTGAATGGTTTGAGCAAGCTGAATGCTGATGAGATTCTTCCTCTTGCTCACATTATGCCCTTGACAGGGAATAAATTCAAATTGAGGAAAGTCAGTTGCAGAATAGATGTGCAGAAATTTGCCTTTAACCAGTGGATGGTTGATTGCCAATACAAACTTCCATCTGTCATTGTGGAAGTTGATAGCTTGAATAAATTCAATTGGAAGGAATGTTGGGGTTTTTTTTTTTTTTGGGGGTGATGCTGCATAAGCTTGCTTTATTGCATCATATGCCTCTACTAATATTAATATCAACTTCAGCCACCCAATAATTCAGAGGGTAGCCGTGCACTCTTTCTCCTAGAGTGTAGAGTTCTTGTAGGCAGAGAATGTCTATGCCTTTCTCCGCCATAAGCAATCTGATCTCATTGACCACTACCCTGGATCTCTGTCCATTTAGCTCTGCAAATTTCAACTCTGTGTTGTTACTGTTTCATGGTTTGGAGCCATGAAATGATAACTTATGATAATTTGTTGAGTTTTGTCTGTTCTGTTTTTAGGTATATGGGTCACTTGACATCTTTGCAGGAGTGGTTGTAATCTTTTCTAGCAGCCTTTCAGCTGGCACATTTGGGGGGGAGGGGTCTGCCTTGTTTGAGACAGTTCTTGTAAGCATGGCCTCTACCTGTGCAGTGGCTACAAGAACTTTCGTTTTTTTGTGGGCATGATTGAGATTGTTGTCTGTCTTAGGCCGTTAAAACACCTTGTGACTGGTATGCCACTCTCTGTATCTATGGCTAGACCAGTTTAGATAGACTCTTTGTTGTATGCTTAGTGTTCTTCAAACTCTTGTGGAGACATCTGTTCTACTTTTTGTTATTTTTATGTTAAAGTTTTAAATTAAACTCTTCTGTTAGTTCATCCTGTGTCATTTGATTGCTGAAATCTTTTGTATTTAGCTAACAATATAACTAATTTAGCATTGTGATCATTACTGTATAGCGTAACTTGATAACGTATATCTTAAATTTTATAGCTAAGGTAAAATGTTAAACCAGTGGTTTTCAACCTTTTTTTTTTAATAACGGCAACCCTAAGTAATTTTGTGGCATCCCTACTCAGTTTTCTGCCTATCTGGTCTGGTCTGTTAATATATATATTTTATATATATATATACAGTATATAATTTTATTCTTTATGTAGAGGCACTAAGTAAACATCAATTATAGATCACCACAAAATTAAAAAGATACTGTACACCTTTTTATAATGAAATAAACACATAAATTAAAAAATAATAAGTTTAGTAATAATAATAATAACAGTGGTTTTCAACCCTGGTTGAAAACCACTGTGTTAAACTATACAGCGGAATATGTATTACTGCAATAGCTTAGTATAGTATAGTAAATTAATCAATTAAATTTATCAACCTTATTAATTTTCATTATTAATTAATTAAATTGTATTTAAACAGAAATCATGCCCCTGACTAGAGCAGCAAAGCAACGTGCACAAAGTAGCGAGAGTGCTGTGGCTCATGGAGAACCATAGGGGGCAATTCTCCAACGCTGCGTAGCCTAAAGAAATGTGCAACTTGTGAAATGTTTGTAGACCTTTCTGGGATGGGACATAATGCTGCCGAGGGGGATGTCTTTGTGTGTGCTTGATGTAAGCAGTGTGAAAAAGTTAGGTGCCAACTCAGTGTTGTTATGGGCCTTTATCAGAGCTTGAAGGACAGGGTAGATGTCTGCAAAGAACTTAAATTGGGGGAGCCATCAAGCTCTCAGCTGCCCACATCAATGCCAGAGCTTGCACTTGATCATCAGGTAACACAGCACAACCTTCAACCATAGAATGTTGTTCCCATTTCTGGGGCATTGCCCCCATAACTTCTCTCAGTCTTCTAGACTCTATTCAAGAGGGCAGTTAAGTTAATTAATGACAAATCTCTTAGTCTTTCCACTCTGGCTCATAGATGATCTTTCTGCTTCATGCCTTTTCTATAGATATTTCCATGAGAACTGTTCTTCTGAATTTTTCTATAATTTCCCCCTCTCTTCCAAATGCCTGCCACAACCAGTCAGTATCCATTTACTGTCCAACTTTGAACTCACAGAACCATCTTTTCTTCCTCATTTATCTCTTCAACTTCAGTTTTTTGGAATAACCTCCTATCACATGTATTTCCTGAAAATTACTATCTACAGAAATCCAAGTCTAATGTTAACAAGTGTCTTCTTTCATCTTCTGAACCTCCAGGGTCTCAGGTGAGTATGGGCTTGGCACACCCAGGGTCCTGAGCTGGATATCATCATTCTTCCCTTTCTTGGTGATTCTTTTCTACTTCTCTCTCTCTCTCTCTCTCTCTCTCTCTCTCTCTCTCTCTCAGGGTAATAGGGAAAATTTTTTTTTTTTTTTTTTTTGGCTGGTGCAGCATAAGCCTCAGGCTTCCTTGCACCTTATGGCTAATATAACCTTCAATCCATGCACAGTACTAAATACTATAGGTTCTAATACCTTTCATGTTTGGGGTTTTCATAAAAAAAAAAAAAAAAAAATCTGGGATTTTTGTGGGGACAGTTATCACAGTTCTGGGGCATCAGCCAACCATTACCATAAGACAAATAGTACATTTTCAAGAATGAATAATCTCAAATATTTATTTATTTTTATTCTTGATCGATTAAATAAAGTTAAAAGGGGTGAGTATGAAGTTATAAAAAAAAAAAAAAAAATTAGTTCTGTGAAGTAATGCTGTCAATAGTCCAGATCCCCCAGTCTAGGTGTGCATCATACTGTACCTTTTGAAAGTCAAGCCAACTTTTGCAAGATACGGGACATTCAGAACATTGCATTTGTTAAACAAAGAATTAGCATTTCACCCCAAATATTATAGGCTTACCTGTAAAGTATTAGTTGCCAAGCCAGTTTCTTAGGGACTGTTTGTTGAGCCCTGCACGGGAGATGACCTGGTTGAGCTGTTTAAGATCTTTTAGGTTATTTGCAAAATGAATGGGGGGGGGGGGGTTATTCACATTGGCAAGCAAAACCAGTAGAATGGACTCTGAATATAAGAATTCATTTCCCATTATATCTCATGTAGCTTGTCTCCAAATAAAACACTGATTACTGTAATAAGTTCCCTCCAAAAGTAACCCTGCCCCCATCCGCAGAATTCTATCTACATAAATGAAAGCATTTCCAGTATGTTTTTCTGGTCCCTGGGGAGGTTTTAGGTCCAGTTTTTATTCCAAAGATCCTACAGTTCTTTCCCCCCATATAACGTATATATATAGTGGCAGACAAAAAACTGCATCACCTTAAAAAAAAGTAACGTTTGTAGTGAAATGTATGAGATTGTTTGATTACAGTCATTTTGTTTATCGCAAAGCAATGGTATTGTGTCAGATAATGCTTCTATTGCTCAGACAGTAGTTGCAAAGTATTGCATCAGCTGTTTCTATAAATACAGCTGATAAAATAGGCTGCCACCAGTCAACAGTATCCCGGGTGCTGAAATTAAAGCATGAAACCGGTGATGCGAGAAGATGTGGATCAGGCCGTAAGAGAGCGACTACACCTTCCCAAGATCGATTTTTGAAATGGCTATGCCTTTGTAATCACTATGCTAGTGCTCCTGATCTAAAAGTGGACTTTGAGATGGCTCTGGTGTTGAAAAAAGTGCACGAGCTATTCAAAGACTGCTTTCGGAATGCGGTCTGCATGCCTATTGGCCCAAGAAGAAGCCTTTGTTGACCCAACAAATGAGGAAGAAGCAACTTGCTTGGGTTAAAACACATATTCCATGGAGAAAAGAGCAATGGCACACCATCATCCTTTCTGACAAATCAAAATTCAATCTGCATGGCTCGGATGGGAAGCGATTTTCCAGAAGACGAAAATCGGAGGCATATCATCCTGACTGTATAACACTGACTGTAAAGTTCCCTGCTGGTTAGATGGTCTGGGGATGCATAACAAGCAAAGGGGTGGGGCAAATTAAGTTTATTAACGGAACGGTGAATGCAGAAACCTACACTACTATTTTGGAGGAGCGCCCGAAACCCATTATTAGGATCACCACACAGACATCCAAAACTGCATTTTTCAACAGGACTCAGCACCTTGCCACACAGCAAAATTGGTAAGTTTTATGCTATTTAGATTTAATGATGAGTTTTTCTTCTTGTATGATCCCACAAGGCTTAAAACATACACCAATGTTTTCCCTCTTTTTTTCTCCCTTAAGTCATAATGCTGGCATTACAGTGTTGTAATGCCAGCCTCAGAAATGCTGGCATTACAGTGTTGGACTGGCCCGGCAACAATCCAGATTTGAACCCTATTGAAAATTGCTGGTACACAATGTTGTCTAAAATTGCTCAGAAGAAGCCAACAAGTAAGATTCAGCTGCAGGAGAGCATTGTAAGAGTGTGGTACCACAAAATTGGGCAACCGCGTATCCAGAAGTTTAACTCTATGCCAGATCATTGCAAGGCTGCATTGCAATTGCAGCTAGAGGAGGAACAATAAAATATTGAAGACTTATTTTGCTGATTTATAGTATATAATACTTGTCATTTCAATTTGTACACGTAAATGCAATAAAATGTGTTTGGTTAAAACGAGAAATCATGCAAATAGCATTATTGCAATTTGCATGATTTCTCATATTTCTATTAATTACACATTTTACCCTTTGGGAAGATATTTATGGCAGTTAGGTATATCAGGTGGAGTCTTTTATTGGATTTCATTCAGAGATATATATCCCATCTAACAAATGCATTTCGAACATTTCTGCTTGTTTGTTGTTTGTTATTTGCTTTTTAGGAGCATTAGCAACTAAGGCCATATTGCTCCGGGATATGCGGTGGTCATTCCCTGACCTTTCCGCATCCTCCGTATTTGGTGGTGACGGGCTCGAACCCCGGTCTAATCAAGAAGCGTGTGCTACGCACTGCTGCTCCTTCCCACCTGGCTACGGAGGCGCCAACATTTCTGCAACTCACAATGTAGCTCAAAACACGTTATTTGCAAAATTCACAGGTGATGCAGTTTTTTTTTTGTCTGCCACTGTATATATATAAATGAAAGTAATTTTTGGATGTTGAGCATAACTGAACAAAAAAGTTTCAAATACCATATTTTAGTGCATGTTTTGTTGTTTATTTCTTTAGAGATTAAGTCCAGGTCCAATTTCATGGTCTCCCTTCCCCATCCCCAGTTCTCTCTACAGAAGAATTACAATAAATTTTGAACAGTAGCTGTAATTCTTTTCAAAAATTTTAGGCCTTATTTAGAATATTTTTCTGGACCCTTGTACCAAATATGTTAAGTTAACCTGTGCACCCCACTTAACCCACTGAAGCAATCAAATGTACCTGAAGTGTAACACTATATATACATTGCCTAACGTGTTTACTTTTTTATTTTCAGAATAAGTTCTTTTTGACTTAATTAACTAAATAGGTATTAAAGTAAAGTGGGTCACTGTAAGGATGACATCTGATCTTACACAAACTTGCTTTCCTGATGCAGATGCACCTAGGAAGTGATTGGGGTTAAATACTTGTTCCACTATACAAGTTAGCTAGATTTTGCATCCATAATAAAAACAATCGAAAGAAGTGGTATTTTATAAGTAAAATTATTGTGACAACATTTTTGTAGCTTTTCAGTAATATTCAGTATTATTTCTTCCAACTTAGTGTAAATAATATTTTATTTTAGAAAATCAGTAGGTGATCATCGTATGCTTTTTTTTTTTGGAACATTTATATTTTAACTTTTTCATGCAAAGTTCAGAATTACTTATCAAGCAACGTTTCTGTATTCTGTTATAGTTTTGTTCTGTGGCATCATTAGATTTAGGTGGTAGATGACTTTCATCAACCGGTGAAATACCACCACTTTGCTTATTTGAAGGCTTGAAGTGGTGAAACCCATGTTTAGTCTCTAGAGTAAAGTTTCCGGCATCCCCCTTCCCCCATGCTTCTCCTTCTACCCATGCACGGTACTCAGTACTATAGGTTTTGATACCTTTCGTGATTGGGGTTTTCATAAAAAATAAAAAAAAAAATTTTGTTCTATTTACTGTCTTATGATGCAGTTTAAACTTTGTTTAGATTGCATATTTCTACAAAACGACTTGCATATAAATATTGTGGAGCTGATTTTGTTATGTTAAAATATTATATTGGAGTGGCTTTAATATTTATTGAGGTTTGTACAGTATTTTGTGGGGGCTGGTTATCATTTATAGTTTTAAGAAAATCAGTTTTTAACAATCCAGAACAAAGAAAGAAAATTGATGGATAAAAAAACTGAATTTTCTAATTAACATAATTTTTTAAAGAATTGTATTTCTTAATATAGAGGAGCCTTTTCTACAGAACAAATGTTTGCAAGCAGATGCAAAATGACTGTAAAGTTTCCTTTGTCAGAAAATTCAAAAATAAGACTACATAATGCCCCAAAGTAATCTTGTATTAATTTTAGGTGTATGGTTTGTTAACAGTAAAGCTTCTCACCAACTAAAATATTTCATCTGTTGGCATGGAGCATGAGGCTAAATATATTTGAACTTAAATTCCCCCTATCATCTTGGTTTAAAGTTTGAGGGTGGGGGGTGATTTTAGTACAGTTATAAGGCATTAAAAATAAGATAAAGGATATCATGTTTGTTAATCTGTTCATTTTACTGCTTTTAAATTGTATGGTTTAGTTTTGGTCACAATTATTTAGTTTTAAAATAACAGGGTAAGAGTTTTAGCTGAAAGATGAGAAACCCTATGTAAAAATCATAGCTTCTCTTATTATTTAATTTTGAAATGGTCAGACATAAGTTGTACGCTGAGAGCTTTTAGTAGTAGTAGTAGTGGCATGTGATGCAAGAAAACAAGTGTATGAGCTTATGCAGCATCAGCCAAAAAAAAAAAAATCACACCATTCCCTCCAAATGCCTGTCCAGTTCCTCCTTAAATTATTCAACCTATCAACTTCCACAACGACAGATGGAAGTTTGTTCCAGCAATTAACCACCCGCTGGCTAAAGGCAAATTTCTGCACATCTATTCTACATCTGTCTTTTCTTAATTTGAATTTATGCCCCCTTAGGTTTGTAATCTGAACAAGTGGAAGGATCCCATTAGAATTCAGCGTGCTCAACCCATTCAAGGCCTTATACACTTCAATCAGATCACCGCGCAGGTGCCTAGTCTCCAGCCACTGCAATTTGCAGAACTTAAGCCTCTCTTGGTAAGAGGAACCCTTCATTCCCCTCACCAATCTTGTTGCCCTTCTCTGTACACGCTCAAGTAAATCTACATCCTTCCTAAAATGAGGCCTCCAGACCTGTATGCAGTACTCAAGGCGTGGCCTGACCATTGCCTTATACAGAGGGATAATCACCTCCTTTTCCCTGCTAGCAAAATTCCTATATATCATTGACAAAACCCCATGACCTGCCCTGGCAGCCTGTCTGCATTGCTCAGAAAACTTCATATCTGACTGCACAATTACTCCCAGGTCTTTTTCATTTTCTACCACCTTAAGTGTACCACACAGTTGGTATGTTTGGTACTATACTTTGGTACTTTCATATGATATACTCTTAAATTTATCTGACTGTTTTACCTTCAAGTGAACAAATAATTGTTTGTCAAAAGAGAGGAGTAATGCAACTACTTTTGCTGATATTTTTAACTTAAGATATAAGAAAAATTTTTAAAAGAAAATAATTCATTTCATTGCAAGTCTTATTACTGCTTCCAATTATTATTGGTTTATAGCTACCTCATTGTATTTTTGCTATTTTTCTTGTCATTTTAGGTTGTAAAATATACCTGAAGCAGTTTTTTCCCCCTCTTTCCTTTATGATATAGGTTCTAATTTTAAAATTAAATAAAGAAGCTCCATATAAAAAAGATGTCTTTAGAGCTCCTGGCCATCAAGGAAATATGAAGAAACTAATTCACTTTCTTCAGCATGGGTGGCTAGTTAATATTGATAACTACTCTGTTTACACTATAGCCTCAGTTTTAAAGGTATGTTTATGATCACTAAAGATTTTCTTCAAGTGCCCATTTAATTTTGATATATATATATGAATATCATAATATTTAAAGCATGAAATAAGAATGACAGTGATTAAATGACTTAATTGCTTATCACTGTTCTCTTCAAATCATAGTAATAGTAGTGAGCCTTTTTATAATTTTGATTAAATATTCAGTTTACATTATTTCTCCTTCTTTCGATGTTTAATATAAAAACAAGACATTCAGTGTGTGTGTGTGTGTGTGTGTGTGTGTGTGTGTGTGTGTCCTTGTGAAAATAGCTTTGAAAACTGGAGGAGATGGCACTTGTTAGAAACTCTGTCATCCAGTTAGGGCTTATAAAAGCTAATAATTCTCTGCAATTCAAATCCAGAATTTGATGAAATTTAATACATAAATAAATGTAGAGGATTTTATTACATAAAAAAGGGGGGGGACTAATGATTTTTACAATTTTGCTTTTAATGTTGGGCAGTTTAATAAAAATAAACATTTAATATTTCATCTATTGCCATAAAGCATGAGGTTAAATGCAGCTGAACTTAGTTCTCAAAACTTTCAAAATTCCACAAAAAACCTACAAAGAAGCTGACAGTTAGCGTGAAAATTGACATGCATAAGCCCACACACGCCTTTGACAAGATTACTCATTAAAGGATTAATAGCAAAAATCTGCTTTTGCAAAAAATTCTCCACACCCTTTTTCCTTTATAATTCACTGTACATGATATTAAACAAGTTGTTTATGCAACTGTATTGCGAGTTCTGGTGTTGAATATTTTGTAGACTTGTTCACTTAAAATTTAATACTTTAAAAGTATATTTGTAATTATTCCACACAAAATTGTGGGATATACTGAGCCAAGTAAATATGTGCCCACATTTACTTGGCTCAGTATGATGAGGAGGTTTGATTAATGTCAGGAATATGCAGAGAATCTACTATCTGCACCCATTCTAGTAGATCTTCATCACTTCCTCAAGTGAGGCCTCCAGACCTATACAATACTCAAGATGCGGCCTAACCATGGTTGTATGCAGAGATAATCACCTCCTTATCGCTGCCAGCAAAGTTTCTGTATATCATTGACAAAGCTCCATGAGCAGTCTTGGCACAATGTCTGCACTGCTCAGTGAATTGACTACACAATTATCTCCAAGTCTTTCATTTTCCACTGCCCTGAGTAGTACCACACAGTTAAGTTACTTTGTGATTACTGCTACCCATACGCAGTACCTTGCATTTGTCAATGTTAAACTTCAGCTGCCATTTCTCAGCCCAATTGACCCATTTTACTAGATCTTGTTGCAGTAGCTCACCCTGATGACTGTCGTTAACCACTCTGACAACTTTTATATCATCTGCAAACTTGACCCATTTTACTAGATCTTGTTGCAGTAGCTCACCCTGATGACTGTCGTTAACCACTCTGACAACTTTTATATCATCTGCAAACTTAGACATTAAGCCTGATATACCTTCATCAATATCATTGATAAATATTGAAAACAAATATGGGCCCAGCACTCAACCCTGGGAACTCCACTAACATTAGTCCATGAAGTGCAGTACAGTGCCCATTAATAACCACTCTGTCTTCTTCCATATAACCATCCCTATATCCATAGCAGTAACTTGCCCTTAATGCCACACAATTCATACAACAGTCTTTTATGTGCAATAGTATCAAAAGCCTTTCTGAAATACAAGTATATGATATCAGAATTATTTTTTTGCATCCAATTCCTTGGTCACTGCATCATAATAACCTATTAGATTGTTAGACAAAACTACACCTTAACAAATCCATTCTGTGACTGCAGTATAATGGCATTCCTGTCCAGATGGTCCTGGACAGGAATGCCATTACTTCTTTAACCAGTTACTCCATTATTTTCCCTGGTAAAGATATTAAGCTAACATGTCTTTAATTACTCATGCCACCTTTTTATCCCCCCCCCTCTGTTAATTGGAGATACATTTGCACATCTCTTGTCCATAGGGACCCCTTCCTGAATCCAAGGATGCTCTCATGATCATGACTAAAGATTTTCTCACCTCCTTTGTTACCTCCCTTAATATGATTGGATAGATCCCATCTACTCCAAGTGCTTTGTAGTAGGTATGTTTCAATATAGCCAAGTGCATTGTCATGAACTTGGGGAGTAGCAACCCCAAAATAACTTATGCTTGGTTGGGTTGAAGAAAGGAATTTGAAAGTTATGATATGATCAATATTAAGTTCTCCAA
This sequence comes from Mastigoproctus giganteus, assembly GCF_048544385.1. Lineage (NCBI taxonomy): Eukaryota > Metazoa > Arthropoda > Arachnida > Uropygi > Thelyphonidae > Mastigoproctus > Mastigoproctus giganteus. The sequence continues at coordinate 69,808,958 of NC_143583.1, forward strand.
GTAACGTAGGCAGAAGGCAAGGAAGGCCTATGGTGTCCTATCAATGACTTATCAAACATTTGCTTGTAGAAATCGGGAATCAATCCCACTGTATAATAAGACAGTTGTAAGATTGCAGTTCAGAGCGGGGGGGAAAGGCCATCAAGCTTCTTGAAAGAGTTCAAAGACTGGCAAGATCTGCAAAAGAGAATGTACAAGGAGACTTTAAATATGTGGTCTACAGAGGTTGGCAGTAAACACTTTAGAAGGAATCTCATTGAGGTGTATAAGGCTCTGCGAAGGGATAGTGAAATAAATGAAAGTGAAATTTTTCACCATTACAAATTGCAGACCCAGAGCCCAGAAATTCACACTATAGTCAAAGAGATTTCTGCTGAATTGTAGGAAGTTTTCGTTTAGCCAGCTACTTGTTAATTATTGAAATAATCCACTTCTGTGGATTTTTAAGCCTACAGCTTGGAGCAATTTGTAGGGCAGCTTTTTTATTATTATTTTTTTTTTAAGTAAAAGAATGCTTGAGACATGAAATTTACAAGTAACATTCTTTACTCTGTGCATGTTGGTAACCTGTAAAACTACTAATGTGCATGCTCAGTAAATGGCATGGCTTTCAACATAGAGTAGCCTGTGGTGGACCATTTTTGCTTGAAGCAGATTTGTTTAAAACTATTGAAAATTTAAACACAAACATATTTGTAGCCAATTTCAATGTCAGAAGGAAACATCAGAATTCTGAAAAATTGGAGATGAATGTTAATGTTGAGTCATATTTGCACACTGACCATTGTGAGCACAGATTAGAGGGAGCCTGACAGCAATTCGATGTAAGTCACTGTGAAAGTTTTCACAACAAAAAAATTGTCGTATGGTAGTTTGTGTAGTTGTGAGTAAATTAAAACTGTTTCCTACAAAGTGCATGTCATGCAACAACTTCTGCTGCCAGACTGTAGAAAATGAAACTGTTACTGGAAAAAGTGGATTAAGACTTCTCTGACTCTTGACCTTGCTTCATCTCGCAGAATATACTTATCTGTGGTATACAGAAAATTCCCATACACCCTGTGAAAATTGGTGTGGTGTGCAGTGACCCACTGCAGGATTGTTGGACCCATTGTTTCCAGAAACCATAATCTTTCAGCAGCATATTGATATCGTCCATGGATTTCTGGAACTCTTCAATGAGGAGAAGATTGTAAAAAGTGTTCTTTCAGCAAGATAGTGCAACAAGTCATCCTTCATGTGCATTTGTGGCTGAGCCATCCCTCCATCTTGTTCAGATATTGTATAATTTTGAAAGGAATGTGGTTATCATATTTGCCAGATTTATCACCATTAATTTCTTTTGGTGAAGATGTGTCAAAGATGGTGCCTACAACAATGCTCCATGCACCTGAAAGAATTGAAAAGCAACATTACTCCTAGCATGCTGCAGATGTTTTCAAACATGCTTCATCAAGTTATGTTATGTTGTGTGTTGCGCATTATAGCCTTAGTCGCTGATGCGCCAATAAAACTAAACTAAGTTATGTTGTGATCTTGATGGGCAATCATTTTCAACATTTTTTTGTGACACGTAACAGGGAATAAAAATATTATTTGTAAATTTAATGTCTCTGGCACAGTTGGAACTTCTTATTGAAGATGAAGGCCTAATTTTGATGTTGACTCCTGAAAATCCATGAATTATGCACCAGCATATCAAGGGTCAGACAACTTTAACTGCAAAATCATTTTGTAGTAAATGTTTTTGTAATTAACCAAAAAAACGCATTTGACATTTTCTTGGTTTAATGGAAATGTGATTATAGTACAAGCTAACTACTAGAGAAAATACATATTTATGACATGATATGTATTGTTATTTGTATAAACTTAAACTAAAGTGGTCTCAAAACAGAAATGCAGTTTTGTAGTTAACGTTGTCTGACACTGAGCCCTTCATTAGCATTAGTAGAGGCATTTGATGCAAGAAAGCAAGCTTATGCAGCATCAGCCAAAAAATAATAATAATAAAAATAAATAAATAAATAAAAAATAACCACTTCCACTTCACCCCTCTGTTCGTTCGAAATACCTGTCCAGCTGAGCCTTAAACTTATTTAGGCTATCAACTTCCACGACAAGGGATGGAAGTCTGTTCCACCAACCAACCACCCGCTGGCTAAAGGCAAATTTCCTCACGTCTATCCTACATCTGTCTTTTCTCAATTTGAATTTATGCCCTCTCAGGTGATTATTCTGAGCAAGAGGAAGAATCCCATCAGCATTGAGCATGCTCAAACCATTCAAGGCTTTATACACCTCTATCAGATCACCTCGCCGGTGCCTAGTCTCCAGACACTGTAATTTGCAAAACTTAAGCCTTTCTTCGTAAGAGCACCCCTTTGTTCCATTCACTAATCTTGTTGCCCTTCTCTGTACTCGTTCCAGCTTCTCTACATCCTTCTTGAAATGAGGCCTCCAGACCTGTATACAGTACTCTAGGTGTGGTCTGACCATTGCCTTATACAAGGGAATAATCCACCTCCTTATCCCTGCTAGAAAAATTCCTATATATCATCAACAATACACCATGAGCTACTCTTGCAGCCCGTCTGCACTGCTCTGATATGTACTGTGCCTTCAACATAATACACCTAGTAGAGTTGTAACAAAAAAAAATGAATAATTTTTCCATACAGTTTCAAAATGATGGAACTTTGGCATTGAATGGCAAAAAAATGCCACAACACAGACAGTGAATTCAGGAAATGAATTCACAGGAACTGTTTTCAGCAGAATGGAGCTACCTGACATACAGAAAGAGTAAAATGGGTATATGGACAAAATTCAATGTCATAATGCATGAAACGGGGCTCTGTAATGAGAAGTATTATTCTTAGCAAGCGCACACACACACATGACACTTCTTTTTTTTTCTTTTTTTTTTCCCACACTTTCTTGTAAAAGAAATTGTTTCATTAATACTTTAGAAATTATGAATTCCCTACACTTCTTTTGGGAAAATCCTGTAATTCCAACTTTTATTTTTATAGTATTCCAAAATTCATGATAAAACATGGGTATTAAAAATTTCAATATTTACACTTTTCCGCATGCATAACAACTGATTATTTGTTTACTATCCATGGTAGCGATTCTCCCACTTGCAGAGTAATATAACCCAAGGTGGAGTTTATCCTTTAATAATTTCATTCAACATTTAATACATTTAGTATATACAGTAAAACCTTCCTTTAATGGACTTCATAAGCATTGAACAGTCTGTTGAACCAGAGTGTCTGAGACTTCATGACTCAACTGCCTCAGTCTGATAGTATTTTCCATCAATCAAAATATTTTAAATAGACTTTAGAGCTGTGAAGCTTCATGATACCAGAAGTATGCAGCATTTTTATGATTAATAAAAAGCATCATTTTTGTACATAGCCATGCATATAAAGGTTAAAAAATTTTTTTTTTTGCACAAAAGGCATTGGAACACTTGCCATTATATGTATAACTGTGTATAGAAATTGTGCTTGCATTAAAGAAAATTTAGCTTCATTTATCAATATAGTATCATATAGAAAAACAAAGATATTGTATGAAGTATTTCATTTCTGTTCTTTTTTTATGACTGTTGAAATAACTTTTTGAAATACCAAGTTGTTTACAGTTCCTACTGGTATGAAGAGCTGTAAACAAGCCAATATTCATTAACAGTGTGACATAGGAAAGTATCTGGTGCACAAGATATGATTCTGGCTCCAAGGGGCTCGAAGCTTCACAACCTAAAACCCCTACCACAAAACCTTATTGGAGGCCATTGAATCTGGCCTTGCAGAAGACTACCTCACTGAATTGTTGGAAACTGTTGTGGGCAGTGGAAATCCTAGTACTATATTCTCACTGTGGATGAGATTATTCAAGTGTTATTACTGGTATGCCATTGAAGGAGATTCTTCAAGCCAAAACTGTCAAAAGTTGAAATTTTGCCATGTTATATAGTGGTGACTGAAGAGTTTGTGAGGTTTAACCTCACAAACCTGTATAATACTAGTCAGAGTACGTTCCATGGAGGTTCAAATAATTCTCTACTAATTAACAAAACACACTCAGCAGGTTTAGGAGGGTGATGGTGAGGCAAATTCTGACATACAACCCTCTCACCACCACTTAGTCTGGTAATAGGACTGTTCAGGTAGTAGAGATGCTTAGGGAGATTTATTCAGAGAAAGCATCAGAAGAAAACCCATCCAAAGCTTGACAGCTCCAGGGTTGCACTATTTACGTGATTTTGCATCCATAGAGAGTGGTGGTAGTGGGAATTTGCCTTACCATCACCCTCCTGAACCTCCATGGAAAGTGCTCTGAGCTCTTCAGAGTCACCACTATATGGCAGGTCATGGAAAGGCAAAATTTCAAATTCTTCAGTTCTGCACAACCAGTAGTTGCAGTAAAATATAGTATTAACATTTTTTTTTTTTTTTTTATTTTTTTTTTTTATATATATGTATATATATATATATATATGTATGTGCATGCATACATATATACAATAAAAGTCCACAACTCCGGACTGGGACTGCTTGGGGACTGGGTCGATCCGGATTCTCAGGCAGTACTTTTAAAATTTAAGATGGAATAAAGAAGAGATGACCAAGTAAATTTTGACAGTTTATTCATTAGCAAATAAAGCATGCTTCATTTATCGAAACAAGCAGTTTTAAAGAAAAATAAAGTCAACACCTAACAAAGATATAAACATAAATTTTCACCACCAAAAAAAAAAAAAGCATATAATGCTTTGGAACACTTGCAGCTTCTACTCTATCTGCTGAACTGCTTGGTGCTTCTATTGCTTTCTTTAAATGCTTTCATATATCATCTTGTTTACGACTTTGTAATTTTTTTGTGATAAAATTATTATGCACCATGTGCACATACATGACTCCTGAAGACTGAAGCTAAGGTTCTGTTCCATAAATTTAATAACTGTTTCAATGGGCTTTTCTGCAGTAGCCCAATATGTCTTTTCTTCATCAACTTTGTCATTTTATTCACCAGGTTCTTCTGAATAATTCTCTTCTATCTTATCAGGAGTTATAATGCTTTGAATAATTTCTTGATCAGTGAAAGTTGCTGCAACTTCAACATCATCTTCAATGCGTATCCACTCTTCTATGTCATCAGCATTAAGTATGAGTAGAGGGTTGTCTTCTGTACATAATTTAAGTTTCCATCAGTTCTTTCACTCCAGATGCCTTCAGCTTTATGTGAAATCCTTCAAAATCTTCATTTTGATCAGATTGTAGATCTGCAAACATCACGTTTGGCCATAATATTCACCACGCTCTTAAAAGAGTTACAGGCTTGACTGCATTCCATGCAGTCATGAGTGAAAATGTTGCATCTTTGATTGCAAAACTGCGTTGAAATTCTGAAGGGGCGACATTCTTATGCATAATTTTCGTCATAAAATCATTTTTATCGTGACATTTAAAGTTCCTAATGACTCCTTAATTCACAGTTTGAATTAATGGTGTTACATTTGGTGGCAAGTAACATGCAAAAATATTTCTGCAATCAGACACTAATTTTGATTCATGCTGGTGGACCCTACAGTTGTCGAGAAGTAGCAGGCACTTTGTATTTGCAGGCTTCCCCAATTTTCTCAAGTTCTGACGAACTGATGGAACAGAATCATTAACAAACCAATTCAAAATATATCTTTGTCCATTCAAGCATTCTTTTGGGCTTTATAGGTCACAGGTAAGTGCACAATTCCTTTAAAGTCCTGTGGGCGCAGAAATTTACCAATCACCAAAAGCTTAATTTTATGCTGACCTGAAGCATTAGCATACATAAGAACGGTTATTCTTTCCTTATTAAGTTTAAACCCTGTTGCATTTTGTTCTTGGTTTCCAGCCAAAGTGTTTGTGGGCAAACACTTCCAGTAAACCGCTGTTTCATCAGCATTATAAATTTGATCGACTATAAGGTTGTAGTCAGATACAATTTTTTTTCAAATGCTGCACTATATTCTGTTACTGCTTGTGTATCAGCCAACTGTCTTTTTCCAGCAATATCTAACTGTCTAATACCATAAGGAGGCTTGAAATTCCTAAGCCCATCCATCACTAAATGTGCGCTTTGATTCAAGCTTTATTTGCTCTACAATAAATTACTACATAATAAATTCCCGGCTGCTTTCCTCTACCATCACTTCGCAAAAGCATTTAGAATTAGTATCACATGGGATAGTAGGAATTTAAGGCTGGAGGCCATTATTGTCTTTCATACTTCCTGATAAAGTGGCAGAATTAGTATTCTTAAATTTGTTCATCTTTTTAATTTGCTGATCTTTTTCTTTTTTCTGCTGTCCCTGTAGCTGCTAGGAAGACAACCAAAAAAAAAAATTCCCCACCACTCGCAAACCGAAATCTATCGGGATCTTGACCTAATATATCAATGCACGTATAATGTTTAATCATTCATCCTACAATAGCATTAACGCTGCATAAACGCAATATTGTTCGAAACAAATATAGAACATTGCCTTAAAAGTAGTGTTCAAAAATATGAATGTTAATACCTTGCTAGCAGTTACAGGGACAGCAGAAAAAATAAAAAGATCAGCAAATTAAAAAGATGAACAAATTTAAGAATACTAATTCTGCCACTTTATCGGGAAATACTAATAACAATAGCGGCCTCTAGCCTTAAATTCCTACTATCCTATGTTAATAGTTAACATGGAACCATAGGCGATCCAACAACTGCTAGTACAACTACAGCTAGCCAGTTAGTTAGGCTTTAATTACCGGTAATACCTCCTGCCAAAAAAAAAAAAAAAAAATTTCCCCACCGCTTGCAAACCAAAATCTATCGAGATCTTGACCTAATATATATATATGTGTGTGTGTGTGTGTGTGTGTGTGTGTGTGTGTGTGTGTGTATATATATATATATATATATAAAAAAAAAACATTGTTTTTTAAATTAACATTTTTCAGAAATTCTTAAGGAAGCTTCCGGGAGGAATTTTTGGCCCTGAAAATGAAGAAGAATTGTTTGAAGTAATAAATCTTGAAAGTACAGAAGAAAAGAGAGATAGAATTCACAGGTATTTAAAAAAAAAAAAAAAAACCTTAGGTTTTGTGCACTTTAATTCATTGCACATTTTTCTAACTGATTGACATTGCTAATATTAAATAAAAAAAAATAGGAGTTCATACTTTTACATTATTTACTATTCATGAATAGTCAATAATGTCATTCTTTGATATAACCAAAGATAAATGTGAATCTGAAATAGATTAGCATAATTTTAAAGAATACTTAAGCGTGACTTAGCAGATTTAAATGTAACTGTTACTATGTACAAATATTTAGTCTTTACCTCATAGCCTTTTTGATTGTATAAAAGATAATTTATGAATTCTATAGTCAGTTTCAGCAATTAACATCTTAATCAGTTTTTGTTGCCGTTTTTGGTTTTTATTGCAATTCACTTGTGTATATTTGTTTTGTTTCAGTTCCTAAACCCACTGGAATTGAAAAAATATTTCACTTGGGAGACATTAATTTGGAAATTTGTTATATAAGCTTAAAGATAAACAGAAAAATTAAACTCACGAGGATGGTATCCATTATTGGCATTTGGGTTATTGGTATCCATTTAAGGTTGTGAACTTTCAAGAATTCATTGTCATTCAAGAATTGAATACAATCTTTCATTTTTGCTGTTGCTCTTTCAAAGTTGCATTGTTTCTGTCAGTATCATGGCTGGTCAGATCTGAATTGTTATGTGGATTTCCCAGGAGTAACAAATAAAATGTAGTGAAACAACCACTCCCTTTTAATAGTTCACTGGTGTCAAGGTTTTCATTCTAAAACATAAATCAAAATTCATGCATGCTACCTGGTTTTAATTTTGACCTAGAAAAACGTTCTGCTCTCACTGAAGATTAAGTGGCAAGTCCCTGGCACTAAAGCTTGGGATAATTTAGAGACAACCTTTATCTAGGTTATGGCTGTGTTATATCTTTTAAAATTATAAAACTAACATGAACTGAGCTATTTGCTGAAATAAATAGCATCACTTGATTGAGTGAATCTTCTATACGTTAAAAATCTGAGAAAGCCTCCAGGACAGCTGTGTTGAAGTTTACTGGCTTCTCCTCAGCTAGTTGGCAGTCTCTGCTAGCAAATATGTGCCAGGCTGTGGATAGATTTAAGTTGAACATAAATCCTCTGTGTTAAGGACTTGTCACTTGATCTTCAGTAAGAGTAATCTCTCCTTGATCAAAATTGAATACAGGCAAGAATTTATTTTATTTCAACTACTGCATTGAGGACTGCAATTCTCATATTACTGTACTAAATAAGGGGTGAGTTGTTTTTTATTATTTCACTTAAAATTAATGTACTTTTAAATATCTTTTTTAATAACTTGAGAAAGAACTAAATGAGAATACAAATATGGCTGTCTGTTTTCAGTACTTGGTATTGAGTATAGTAAATGAAGTTCCCAGAAAGAACAATTTCCCCAACTTATATCTTTTTAAAGTTTCTTGACTGACCCAATCATTTACATACAGATTATTTGTTTGAACAGTGGCCCAAGTAAATTAAGCTCATTTAAAATATGTACTAGTACTTACATCGTCAGCACTTTCAAATGGTTCTAATGTCTAAAGGTGTGAAATCATCCTTGGTTTCTGCATTTAGATCAAGAAAAGGAACAAAAGATACCTTAGTTTGTTTTATACATGATATTATAGCTGTTCTAAATAAACACTATCACTCTGACACATTGTACAAGATAAAAATATGTACACCAGTTTGAATCATAGCCATGTTCATAAAAATATGTTCATACATCCTTTACTAAAATGCTTAAAGCAGGAAGGGAAGATGGAAGACAATACCCATTCAAATATGGTGTTAGTAGTGGCAAATGATGAGAGGAAGCAAGCTTGTTATAGCATCAACTAAAAAAAAAACAAAACAAAAAAAAATCTACCCACCACACTGTCCTTCCCCCCCTTCCTAATATGTCTGATACCTCCTTAAATTTATTTCAACTACCCACTTCCACATCACCAAATTAAAATTTTGTTCTACAAATTCAATTACTCTCTGGCCAAAAGCAAATTTTCACACATCTATGCTGCAGCCATCCTTTTTTCACTTTATGTTCCCTTAAGTATGTTGCCCAGGAAAGAGTGAGGATACTATCAGAATTTAGTTTAGTTCATTCAATTCACTTAAAACTTTAAATGCTTTAATCAAGTCATCTTGCAGTTGCCTAGTTTCCAAGTGATGCAGTTTGCAGAACCAGAACTGGCTTTCTTTGATGGAGCACCCTTTTCTCTCCCTAACTAATCTTGTTACTCTTCTCTGCACCTGTTCAAACATATTCGCCCAATTTTTAAAACTAGGCTTCCAGACCTGTATGCAGTATTCAAGATGTGGCCTTGCCATTATCATTGCCCAATAAGAACCCTATGAACTACCCTGACTTCCTGTCTACACTGCTCAGACAATATTTATGTTTGATTCTACATAATGTTGTCTGAGCAACATTACGTAGTATCCAACATAATGTTGTCTTATAATAACCCCCAAGTCTTTCTCTCTTTTTTTTGTTCTCAAACCTTTCATTTGGTTCCACCTAATTGGTATATTATTCTGGGATTACTGCTACCTATATGTAGCACTTAACATTTTATCAATGTTAAACCTCAATTGTCATTTCTCAACCTGGATGCCTAATTTTTTTTAGTTCTTGTTGCAAGTAGCTTACATTCATTATAATCAGCAAACTTAAACATTACACTTGATATGCATGCCTTCATCAGTATCATTTAATAAATATTGAAAATAGTAAAGGGGCCAAGCATTGAACCCTGAAGGGTGGGCTCCACTAATAACATTGTTCCAGGAAGAACAGTGCTCATTATTAACCACTTTCTTACTTGAACCATCCCTTTATCCATAACAGTAACTTACCTCAAATGCTCCACTGGTCCACTTTGTATAGTAGTCTTTTATTGAACAGTGTAAAATCATTTCTGAAATCTAAGTATATGAATACCAAAATTTTTTGCATCTATTTTCTTTGCTACTGCATCATAGTGTTTTTTTTTTTTTTTTTTTCTTTTTTTTTTCTTCGATGAAAACCTCAAGCACAAGAGGTATTAGAACTTATAGTACTTAGTACCATGCACGGGTTGAAGGTTGAGAAGATGAAAGAAGATACTTGTTGACATTAGACTTGAATTTTTGTAATTGTGATTTTCAGGATATGTATGAAGAAATAAATGAGAAAGAAGAAAGTTGGTTCTGTGATTTTGAAGTTTGATAGTAAAAACATGTTGACTGGCATGTGTTCAGACTGGTTTGGAACAGAGAGCAGGAATTATAGAAGCCAATTCAGAAGAACAGTGCCCATGGAAGTATCTATAGAAATGGCATGCAGCAGAAACAGAACGTCTATGAAACAGAGAGTGGAGACTTTGTTAGAAATCAGTCATTAATTAACCTAACTGCCCTCTTTTGAATGGAATCCAGGAGCCTGAGGGAGGCTTTGTGTGTACCACCCAGATGTGGCAACAATATTCCATGGTAGGTGGATTTGCTATTTGTACATAGTGAGCAGTTGTTTGAAAGAAAAGTATCACTGATAGCAAACAAGAAAATCCATTTTTTTAGATGCAGAGGAAGCAATATTTGTTATGTGCTTATACCAAGAGAGATTAGAAATCTGGATAATGCCTAATAGAAATCTGAGTGCTATCGAAGATAAGCAGAAGATTGAAATCAATTTAAGTTATCTTTGCCTCACTGGAGATTACTTGGAGTTCAGCATTTAGGGAATTGGTAGTGGATATTTGAGAAGTTAAAGCTGTTTGTGCAGGAAAAGGTTTCTCAAACTGGAAGGTGGAATGCAATATGCTATCATCAGCAAAACTGAGGATTTCCAGTCAATGGAAGGAGGTCATTAATATACAAGAGGAAAAGAGTGGGAGAAAGAGCTGAGCCTTGGAGAACATCTGCATTAGTGGAGAAGTTAAAGACAGAAATCAGTCTACCATAACCTGCATTGAGTGGTCAGAGAGAAAAATAGATACCCAATTACAAAAAACAGTTGGCAAACCATAAGATGGAATCTTATGCTGACCAATCTGATTGCTTAATATGCAGACAAGATCACCCCCTTATCAAATCCATGCAGTGACTTTGCTGTATAACTTCATTCCAGTCTAGATGGTCCTGCATTAATTCTTTAACCAGTGACCCAATTATTTTCCCTGGAACAGAGGTTTAAGCTTGCATGCCTGTAATTGCTAACCTCACCTCACCCTTTGATCTCCCTTTGAATTGGAGAGGTATTTGCACATCCCTAATCCGTAGGAAATTTCTTACTTTCTCCTTTTGGGGCTTCTTTTAATATAATTGGATAGATTCTGTCAGGTCCAGGTGCCTTATTTTTAGTTTCAACAATTTCTCTTCCACTTTCTTCTCAGTTATTACAAAATCATTTAGCTCCCATTTATAACTTGATATACTTTTGGTATTTCCATTCCTAAAATTGCCTTCATGCATGAATGTAAGTGTGAAATATTTATTCAGTTTGTCAGCAGCCTGAACAGGGTCATCAGTAGTTATTCTACTCATATCTAGTGGACCAATGTGGTTCATCCCTTTCCTTCTAGTGTTAACATGAGCAAAGAATTATTGCTACTTTTCTTTGCATTCTTTACCAAAGACTTCTCAATCACCATAGCTTGCCTTACCTGCTTAGTGACTTGATTACAGACTACTTAATATATATATTATAAGTTTCTATGCCCCTGATAATTTATAATCATGCCATGTATTTTTCTTTTCTGGAACTAGACTCATCAGTTCATCTGACATCCATTTCAGGCTAAACCTTGAACAGTAAGTCTCAGTTGATATAAAAAGCTTGGCAGCTTCTATCATTACTTCTCTGAATGCTTCTCATTTAGAATTTGCAGTTGTTAACATGATCACATGATTCCACTGAAAAGAATTTAAGAACTAACTCCATTGTAGTCACCTTTATGAATGCACCCTTTCCTTTATCCTTGACAGTATTTATATATCTTAAAGTAAATCCAAATCAGAACAACATTATTATCATTGCCATTTAGTGGTTCCTTTATCTGGAAGTTATTAATGTATGAGTGGAGTCACATTTCAGATCACGACTACTGATTTCTCTTGTTGCCTTCTAGAATTCTAGAGAAGCAATAAGAGTGACCAATCCACAATTCCAGTCAAGTCAATACCTAGAAAGTTAATTTCCCATTATAAGTCATTCTGGTTTACTGGTTCACCTGACTATAGATTTTCATTATACTCACCACAGCCATTTGACCTATAACACTCCACTCTCATTCTTGTTTTTCCAATGTTTATTTTACCCAAAGGCAGTAGACCAGGTGTACTGCCTTTTATTCTGTATGCTTCTTAATCGAGAGTATAACTACTCCCTCCCTCTCTGCCTTTGATCCATTCCTTAAGCCCTCAATGTCAGCACAATACATCAGACTGTCATTTATGTGGAGAGGTCTGGGTTAGATTTTCCCTTTATTGATTAAGAAATTTTTAAATCCCTCTGTTCAAGGCTGTAGTTAGCTGATCTCAAATGGAGGGGTTGGGGTTGCCCCCCCACCCCACCAAGAGTTATTTTGGTGTTTTCATCCTGGTGAACATACATTTCTATAGACCATTTCTCATATCCATACACCTATGGATATGAGAACATGCTTGGGAGCCATTAATACCAATATTTATTTATCGTCCTTTCGGTAATCTTGCTCACCATATTCAAATTCTACATTCCTGTGTCTGAGTAGCACTATGTTTATGATATCCCTACAACATCCACATTGATTATTTAATATACACTTTGATTTCATTAAATTCATTTACTATACTCCTACCTTTAGCATAACAGCATGTGTTTGGTGAGCCTAACACAGCCATATATTTGCTTGTCCCATGAGGACCCCCATTAGGCCCTGTAATTCTTCCCACCTTGTTTTCAAGGTTCTGCTTATCCCAATAGAAGCAGTATAAGAATCAGTTTCGCTTCTGCTTGTAGCTACTTCTAACTGTTAGTCTGTGTACCTCCCAAATTAGAAGTTTCTGACTTGCCCTATCACTGCCTTCTATGGTATAAGCAAATATTTTTGTTACCCTTCTACTTAAGTGTTTTCCATCTCTGTAGAAACAGTCTCCAGTTAAGCTCAGACTATGCTGAGAAAAATTCTTCTGCTGCATGAGCCAGTCTCATCCGGGTCTAATTGATTGACAAAGCTCTCATCATGTACCCCTTCACATCATGTCATGTCTGAGCAAAATTCCAGACACCTTCAAATATAATTCTAACTTGCACATTTCTCTCAATATTGCCCTATACATGTTAAGTTAATCCTCATTGCTTATTCTTAACATCATTAGTATCTGTGTGTACAAAAAATTACCTTTTGTGCCCTTAGAAGATAACTGTGTTATTATTTCTTTAACTTTTGTCCCTAGCAGATATACCCTGGTGCTATTTCACCTAATTTTTTGCATGAAGTTTTTCCTGTGAGACCACATCTTTTCACCTTTGGGGATGTTACTATGTTTTTCTGATTTATGAGTAACCTCTCATTAAGCTGGAAAGTTGAGTGCTTGGGTCCTTCATTTTAATTCCCTCAACACACTCTTATAATTATATATCAGAACACTGAATTTGCCTTAATATTCTCATGCTCTTGCAACAAAAAATATATAGAAACATTCCTTCAGTTGTATCATGTGTTACCGCACATGCAAGAAGTAGTGCCTTTTTTTTTTTTTTTAAAAAACAGAGATTCGTAGAATTGATCTCAGTAGTCGATGTCCACCAAGGCAAAGCATTCCCACTTACTGCTCTAGTCTGAGACATGATTTTAAATTAAAAATACCACACGAGACTAAGATGGTTATGTACAGTAATAACACTACACTGTTCCCAGATTATATAACAGTAGTCAATAATATAGTATTAAATTATATTTTACAGTTATGTTATAAAATCACATTTGCATTTTTATAAATACATTGTTTACAGATGTAATAAAAATACTTTTGATAATATTATCTATATTCCTACAGAATTACATGAAAGAATATTAAATAGCATTTATATAATTCTTATATCTATGCAATGAGCAGCAAAATTTAACTGTTATACTAATTTTAATCAGAAACATAACAAAAACTACTGATTTTTGAGTAATAAAAAAGTGCTTAGCAGGCTTTCAAAAATCACACCCTTTTAATATCTATTGCACAACCCTTAGTAATCAAAGTGAAGTGACTTTGCACTTATCCAATGCATTTAGCCAATCCTTAAAAAATACTTGCCATAATCCAAGCCTTATTTTATTTTCTGTATATTCCACTGTTAATTTATCAACTCCTTTAGTACAAGTGAAGATTTAAAATATTCTGATTAAACATAAGCATTTCAAAACCATCTGAATTACAGCCTACTGTTATGGCAATAAGTTTTTTCTTTTGACTCCCTATCCTCCAAAAAAAAAAAAAAAAAAACCTGATTAAAGTGCTGAAGTTTTATCCAGAAGGCAGCAAAAAAAAAAAGGGTTTGGGTTTATTGTATAAATATCCTTGGCTGCATAGATTTTCAGTGGTGAAGGAAAGTTATCCAACTCAATAGCAAGTTATTAAAAACCTGAAACTCACCACAATCATTCTTAAAAATGATATTATTCCTCTTCCTGAACTGCTCCAGCCATTCTTGATTAGAACTGCACAGTCCAGTTCTGCAACTAAGGTATCTACCTTTTGTATCAAAATAGTCAGAAATGGGAGCATTCTTGTACCTTGCTGTACATAAACACTTACGGTTCAAGCTTGCTGTTCTCAAGCACAGATTATATTGTAGGAGCTATATTTTCAATGGTAATGCATTCTATTGAAGGATTTTACTGCCCCTTTTTAATATGGGGTTTCAAGACAAATAAAAGAAAAATTGCAATTATAAGTGAATCATAGAATGAACTGATGAATGAACAAGAGCTCTGTGCAGGGGAATTATTTTCACTTAAAATTTCAATGACATGTTGGACAGACAATTTGTGTGTAACCAAGTTGATTAATTAGCGGGTCTCGGTTACACACAAATTCTGTCCAACATGTCGCAGTATCAAATTTTCTCAAGTTTTGAGACAATAGGATTCCCATAATGTTTTTTATATGATGTTAAAAATTCAACATGTACTGGTTGTGTAGCATTATAAGAAACAAAGAAATGAATAATTGTATAGCATTCTATGAAAGTTGAAAGAATTTCTGTTCAGAGGGATGAGAGGGATTTTATCTGTTTAAACTGTAATTATCATGCTCCATGAGATTGTATGTGCATATTTGAGAACTTTTATTTAGTTATAGCTTTGACCAATGACAACAGGAAGCATAGGAGGAGGAGCAAAATTTGTGACATGCTAGATTTTCTGTAGTGGCAGGTTAATGGAAAATCTCAGTGTGGGAGGGATTCAAATCTTTGAAAGACTAAGAAGATGCAAAAAAAAAAGTATAAAAACCATCTCATGTTACCTGAAAAATTTTTCATATATGTTTATTTTTACTAGGACCAAAAAAAAAAAAAAAAAATTTTTTTTTTTGTTTAGCAATACTTCATGTAAATGCTTCTGTATTAAGCAAATAAGTATATATACTACAATTATAGGTACAAGAACAGGTCCAACATGCATTTCATGTTAATCATTTCTGTGTTAAGTGGGTTCCAGTGTATTAGGATATATGGTCTAAATTAAAGTATGTGGTGCTCTGATGCTGAATGTAAATTTATTTTCTAAGGAGTAACTATTTCTTTAAAAATTAATAAATATGCTTTTTTTTTTTATTTTTAATTATTAAAGAATTAATTTCTCAAAGGGAACCAAACTGAGAGAATGCCACCAAATTACTAATAATTTTTACCAAATAAGAAGAATCTGCCATTAAGCTGGTTGTTGTTATTACTCAGAATACTAAAGCTGTATTAAGTGCAAATGATTATAAATATAATATATTCTTGTGGTGCTTCGAGTAGGGCCATGGTGAGAAGGAGAGGTTGCACTTCTGTAGTGATGCATTTAATTGATTGTATGAGCAACATTTACTTTCTTATTTGTTGCAGGGAAATTTTCTATATCATGAGCTTGGCCAGGAAATAAATACTCATGCTATATGCTTCCAAAAATGGGGAGTTACCAGCATCTTAATGAAAATGCAACATATATATATATAATTAAGTTAATGTGTATATAGTGTTAGCTAAATCAGTTTAATATCTTTTTTTTTTTTTTTCCAGAGATATTTATATATTATGTAAATGTTGTTGAAAAAAGTTGTTGAAAAAAATTAAATGTAATTTAATTTTTTCCAATTAATTATTAATGGCAAAAAAACTTAGACCTTGAAAGACCTTAAATGTTAATTTAGTGTTAAATCAGAATCTTTTTTCTACAGCTTTGTAGAGGAAAAATTATGAAACTATGTTGAAGCCTATCCTAATTGCATTATCAGAGAAGTAATATTCTTGCACCCTCCTTGCTTACATAATTTTTACCAATTTTCATGTAATTATTTCTGAATCTGCTTTCTTTCTTGGCAAAACACCTTTACATTAATTCTCTCTGTAATATCATATCATTGGAAAAATGAATTTTTCCTTATGTTAACAAGCTCTTCTTTATCTGAAGTTAATAAAGTACTTGGACTTATGTGGGTATAATTTATTTCTGAATTGGAAATATATACATAATGGAGTTAAACTTTGTGGTATTTTCTTACCACTTCTTCAGTGACTGCAAAGACAGTAACTAAGGATTATTATTATTATGGAATTCTTAAACATTTTTTATAGAATTGAAAAAATGTTTAGTAAAATTAAAAATATTTTTATAGGTAGAATTAAAAGTTATTTTTAATAAATCAAACTTAGATTCTAATTCAAAGAATTTTTTTAAGATTAATTTTATATAAGTAAATAAAAATAATACTTAAGCACTTACCTTTGCAATCCCCATCACAAAGGTAAGTGCTTAAAGTCTTTGCAGTCCCCGTCACAAAAGGTAACTTTGGTCACAAGAACTTCATTTGTTTATGGGGGAAACATATAGTACTGTGGTGTACTTAATCTCATTGCCATAGACTATAATGGCAATCCCTTAGACTACAAGTCTAAGGGACTGCCATTATAGTCTATATCAGGGTTTACTTGTCCTTAGGGTAACATTACTGCAGGTGTTGCCTTAGTGGATAAGGGGGGAAGTTAATACACATTTAAGGTTATAATGATAAAATTAATTTTTTAAAATTAAAATAGAATAAGACAAAATTAAATAAACTAAATAATATTTTACTCATTAGTTTGGGGGGAGGGTTAGTTGGAGGATTGGTTGTAGTTAAGTAGTTTAAACTTATTTTTAATTTACTGTAGGTTTAGGACTCTATTCTTAAAGATATGTATGTGACTGTTTTTGATCTGAATTCCTTTACTGCAGAATTCACATAATGTTATCCATCGATCCTATTAAAAAGGGGTTTTTTTTGTAGAGTTTATAGTATCTGTCTGTGGCCAGTACTAATGTTTTGGAAAATGCCCATTTATGATCCTCTGTCTGTGTATGAAAAGCAGAGTCTGAATTTATTACTCTGCCTTTATCAATGTCCTTATGTTCTTTTACGCTTGAGTTTTTTCTTGCTTTGTCCTATGTAAGCTTTAGGGCAATCGCTACATTGTAGTGTGCGTGTGCAAATATTTATTTTCAATAGATATAGCATAAAATGGAGGCGAATATCTGCAACCTACAAGGGACCCTATCAGCCTCTATATACAACCCCAGGGGCTCACATCTGGTGAGTATAGGTATATTTGGGTCTAACGGCTCCTGGGATTTCTCCCATCTCCGCATATGTACACTGTATCGGACAAGCTAGGGATTTAAAAGTATATGGGTCATGTGGTATTTAGCATGTTGTGCCCTTGTTCATCCGGCCTGTTAGTCACCGGGCCCCTAATGGGACCCGATGTTACCATACCTTGCCACGGGGAGGCCGGCTGCGTGTTACCTATATAGTACTCTGGTGGGTCCTGTCGCCTACTTTCCTGGGATTTCAGTGGCTAGAACCTAAAAAAAAAAAAGTGCTGTTCGCGGTTAGTTATTAGCGTTTGTTAGAATAATTTAGAAGCTTGCGAGGGGCTATACACTGAAATAATATTTTCTATATGCCTAAATGGGTCGGGCAGGAAATTTTGATGTAGTTAAATTTGGACGCATAGGGCTGAAAATGCTGTGAAAGTCAACAGTAAAGGGGGTGTGAAGACTGGAGGGAAGAAAAGGAAGTAAGGGGCCGATAGAGAGGATGGCCCCGCGATTGCAGTGGAGCAGGCCCGTGCTCCACCAGAGGGAAGAGATTTGGGGAAGGGAAGGAGTGGGGGCAAAGCCCCCTCTCCCCATGGGAGGGGAAAGAAAGCACTGTTCAAGAGAGAGAGTGTATATTGAGTCATATGACAACCTTGGATGTCCTTTAGTCCAGGTGCCCAACAGGGCAAGATGGGGTTCTTCTGGTCTTGAGGGATGGCTGTTGTCTTGTGATTGATATTGTCCTATTCATTGATTTGTGAACTTTTGGAATACCTCCACTCAATGGGAGGGTAGGGTCTGTTGTCTTGTGAACAGATTTTGCGCAAAAAGTGTGAATGCTTTGTAGGTCTCTTCCTCTTGTAGAACGATGTCCTCCTGGTTTTGAAGAAGCGAGTGAATCTTGGTGTATAGTTGACATCTGAGGTCCTTGTATTGGTCACACTCGTATACCAGGTGCTCCCAGGACTTCTCCTGTCCACAGGAGCACCGCGGAGTAGCTGAGATTCCAAAGTCATATAGCCTCTTTCTAAATGAGGTCCGGTCAATAGGTAGGTAGTTTTGAGTCCGGGCGAAAACCAGGCTGGGGAGAGAGTGGATAAACTTGATCTACATCCGGTATAAATTTCTTAGTAATGGAGCCTTTGTTAGTGAGGTTCCAGCGATTTTTTGCCATAGTGATTTCACGTGTTGCAAAATCCATCTGTTCTCCACGGTTTTGGAGTTTGTTGGGTCTGTGGTGAATCCTATATGAGAGACTATTTTTCCTTTGGAATGTTGGTACAGCAACCCGCAGCACGCAATCTCCAAGTCCAGGGGAAGGCATCCCGCCAGGACCCGGAGCGCGTGGGTGCTCACAGTGCAGCAAGCTCTTGTCATTATGAATAATATCGATTGGTGTGTCATCTCTAGTTTTTTCTTGTTGACAGCTGTGCTAGTCTTTGTGTACCAGGCCCCAGCTGCATGGGCTAGTGCTGGGATAAAGAATGCCTTACAGAGGACACCAAGGGCCCTCTTCTTCAGGCCCCAGTCTTTCCTAGTGACTCTGGCCAGTAGGCTTGCATATCTTATTTTTGTTCTCAGGTAGCAGAGATGTGGCGTGAAGCTAAGGTTTCTGTCAAGTATCACTCCGAGGTATTTTATTTCTTTTAGCAACTTTATGGTTTTCCCGTTTATCTTAATCTGCGGTGGTCTTATAGGGTCAAGGAATCCTTTGAGAAGTATTGAACTTGTTTTGTCTAAGGAGATTTGCACTAGCCCAATTTTGCAAGTCGCGCTAGTGGCCCGGTTTGCTATGGTCTCCAGTCGTGCCTGGCTGTCAGCCCGCAGCATCAGAACCAGGTCATCCGCATATGCCTGGGTTTTAACATTTGGAATATCCAAATTAAGGAACTTGTCTAGGACCAGGTTCCACCAGAGTGGCCCCAGGACAGAACCCTGAGGGCCAGCCCCTGTGGACCGAACTAGAAACAGAGGCGTATGGAGTGGTAACAGTGATTCGCCCGTTTTCAAGATAGGATTTGAGGCATTGATATAAGTCTCCTGTGATATGAGCCTTCCGGAGCCTGGCCAGAACAGCAGGCCACCAGAGAGAATCAAAGGCTCCTGCGAAGTCAATCGATATTAGGAGGAAGTATTTTGTGTTGCAGTTTTTAGCTGTTTCAATAATATTTTCCAGAGCCTCTACAGCCGAGTGCCCCTTCCTAAAGCCATATTGATTAGGCGACATGAGGTTTGATTCTTGGAAGTGGTTCTCAATTCTTTGGTAGAGAAGGCACTCGAAGAGCTTTCTGAAGATTGACAGCAAGGCGATTGGCCTATACGACCCTGGCATTCCTTGTGGTTTCATCGGGTTTTTTAAAATGAGTTTTATTTGTGCCATTTTCCACGAGGCCGGGAAGTGGTCCACTGAGAGACATCGGTTGAGGAGTCCCAATATTGTGTTCGGTATAGTTTCTACCACCACCTTGAGCATCTCGGGCTCAATTTGATCTATACCAGGGGTCTTTCTATTTTTCATTCTCGCTGCCGCTATGCTGAGTTCCATTGGTGAGAAGGCAGGTTGAACAGCTGTGGTTGTGTATGTGTTATTGTACTCACATAGTTTTCTTTGTTCCTGGGTTTGAGGCTCGGTTGCAGGAAGGAAGATATGGTCCAAGATATTGTCTATAGAGGATTTCCATGTTCTGGTATAGGTTCCCTGAGCTGTCTCGTTTGCCGTTACGACTTCCCCTCTGGAGAGTTTATTTGTGGAGACCCGATACACCACTCCCCAGGGGTTAGCATTTCCTTCTGTATTTACTAGGTTTTCCCATGAGGCTTTCTTTCTTTTCTTTATTTTAGCTGTGTAGTCATTTCTGACCTCATGGTACTGTTGCCGTAGTACATCGACCTCTGCCTGTGGCCAGGATCTGCGTGCCCTCTGAAACATCAGGTGAGTGTAAAGTGTGTTTAGGGTCAAACGGCACCAGGGGTTTCCCCCATCTCCGTGTAGTTTCATTGTGGGTGAACCAGTTGACTGGAAAAGCCAGAGATTTAAGTGTATGGACACTGTACATGTGTAGCGTTGTGTACCGTTGTTCTTCTGGTTGTTTAGCCGCCAGACCCTTACTGAGGCCCGACGTTGCCCCCACCTAATTTCCTGAAATTTCAGTGGCTAGGACCTTAAAAAAAAAAAAAAAAAAAAATTTATCGCATACGCGTCGTGGGAAGCGCTAGGGAGAAGTCCAGAATGTTCGGCGAAATTAATTTAGATTGTGTGGGGCGTGTTCACGTTGCTGTCAGATAGTGGGGAGAAGGCTGAAGGCTGGGGAAGATAGAAGTATGGAGCCGAATGGGAAGGTAACTCCAGTTTACAGTGGGGCATGCCCATGCCCCATCAGAGGGAAAAAGGGATGGAAGAAGGGGGAGGAGACAGCAAAACCATCTCCTCCCCCTCCCACACAGGGAGATGGAAAAATAGTAGGCCAGTCAAGGGGACTGGCCCAGATCGCCAATAGGGCATGGATGCAAGAGGCTGCAGGCCAGGTGCCGAGGCAACAGGGTTGTTACCATCCGGGAACCCAGCGAGGGTGTTTCCATCCAAGGTTTTGGTCTAGGTTTGGTAGTGATTTATGTAAGTTCTGGTTACGTATTCACTCATGGGATACAAGTCCCATCCGTTGTTCAGCGAGTTTGTCCTCGTCGGTGGTGACTCCGTCCATAGATTGGCAAGTAGGAAATCTGGACAGTCAGCCAGGATTTTGGTGGCAGTCTATGCAAATTATGTCATTCGTTGGTTCAGTTCTCTCATGGGATCAATGTCCCATCCATGGATCAATATTCAGTTTCAGTATGTATGCTGTTTTATTCTGGTTGTTCTGGGTTTGGTAGCATAGGTAGAGTCTATCGTCTTGCAAATAAGCACTGCGCAAAGTTAGTGAGGGCATTATAGGTTGCCTCGTCTTCTAGTAGGTAGTGCTCTTGGTTTTTAGGATAGTAGTAGTAGTAGTGCCATGTGATGCAAGAAAGCAAATGTATGAGCTTATGCAGCATCAGCCAAAAAAAAAAAAAAAAAATCACACCATTCCCTCCAAATGCCTGTCTAGTTCCTCCTTAAATTTATTCAACCTATCAACTTCCACAACGACAGATGGAAGTTTGTTTCAGCAATTAACCACCCGCTGGCTAAAGGCAAATTTCCGCACATCCAATCTACATCTGTCTTTTCTTAATTTGAATTTATGTCCCCTTAGGTTCGTAATCTGAACAAGTGGAAGGATCCCATCAGAATTCAGCATGCTGAACCCATTCAAGGCCTTATACACATCAATCAGATCACCGCGCAGGTGCCTAGTGTCCAGCCACTGCAATTTGCAGAACTTAAGCCTCTCTTGATAAGAGGATCACTTCATTCATTGTAGAGCAGATATCATCTTTTAAGGGCACAAAAGGTGATATAGTTGTACACGTCGGCACTAATGATATCAAGAGTAGGAGACCGGCAGAATTGCTTAACAAGTACAGGTCACTGTTGAAAAAAAGCCGTGAAATAGGGTTGAATTTGAAAGTGTCTGCAATTCTGCCCAGACACGATAGGAGGGAGTATATGATGAGAGCCTTGTCGATCAATTCGGCCCTGGAAAGATTGTGCAAGGCTCAAGGGGTAGAATATTTTCAGCCTGGACTGTACTTGTTAAGAGGAGAGATTGCTTCTACAGGGATGGGATACACTTAAATAGAAAGGGTGCAAGAATATTTGCTGATGCTATCGAGGCAGTGTTAGGTGGGTCGGAAAACTGCTAGCTTGGGGGGATACAAAGACGAATAGATTAACAGTAGCCACTGGCAGAGGTGAAAGAGATTCTTGCACAGCTTCTATTGGAATGAGCAGAAGCCTGATAAACAAGATTCAGGATATTTCAGAGACTGTTGGGAGTCATTGCCGTACAAGTAAACACATGGGTTGTGTTAGGGTAGCTAAGACTAGAAATAGGTGCATGTATACAATGCTAGGAGTTTAGTAAATAAATTTGATGAATTTCAGGTATTGCTCAAAACATCGAAGGCAGATATTGTTGGGATATCAGAGACTTGGTGTCACACAGATATAAGGAATGCAGAACTGGAATTCGGGGAGTACAATGTGTACAGAAAGGATAGGAAGGGAGGAGGGGTTATGCTATTAGTTAAGAAATACATAAAATCCAAGGAAGTGAAGCCAGTGGACATCACAGGACAGTGCAGTGTTGAGTCAGTTTGGTGTGACATAAGCATTGGGAGATCAAAATTGAGAGTAGGAGTGTGCTATAGGCCTAATGACTCTGATGAGTATAATAAGAAATTGTACAGGGAAATAGAGTGGGCCAGTAAATCAGAGAGTCTTATAATGGGAGATTTTAATTTCCCAGATATTGACTGGAGTTTGGTGGCTGGTCACTCACACACTAGCAAGGCTTCTGGATTTATTGGATGATTGTTTTCTACATCAGCATGTTCGGGAGGCAACTAGAGGGAGGAATACTCTTGATTTGATTATCATCAGTAACTCTTCATGCATTAAGAATCTGCAGAAAAAGGAACCACTAGGTGGCAGTGATCAGTGTGCTGAAGTGGAATTTACTCAAAGAGGTAACTACCATTAGGGGTAAAGGGAAGGGTTATTGCTTTCGTAAAGGCGACTACGATGGACTGAGACAGTATTTAAATTCTATACAGTGGGACCATCTGATGATGTTACCAACAGCAAATGCAAAATGGGAAGCATTCAAAGAACTTATCTTGGAAGCTACTAGGCTTTACATACCAACTAAGAAATATTGTTCAAGGTTTAGACCTAAATGGATGTCAGATGAACTGATGAGGCATATGGCAGAGAAGAAACATGCATGGGATACATACAAATTAACACATGACACAGAAGCATATGATAGATACAAGTTGATCTGTAACCAAGTTACAAAGGAGGTTAGGCAGGCGAAGGCAGAGTATGAGAAATCTTTGGCAAGGGATGCAAAGAAAAACAGCAAAGAGTTCTTTACTTATGTAAACTCTAGAAGGAAGGGGATGAATCAGATTGGTCCACTTGATATCGATGGGTGAACTGTTGATGATCCTGCTCAGGTAGCTAACAAACTAAATGAATATTTTGCATCGACATTCACACATGAGGAGTTATTTAGCGAGGGGAAAGCCAGGGGTGTATTCAACTCTAGCAGTAAGCTAGAGAATCTTGTAATAACTGAGAGTAAAGTGGAGGAGAAACTGTTGAAGATAAACACAAGAAAGGCACCTGGGGTGGATGGGATCTATCCAGTTATATTAAAGGAGGCAGCAGAGGAAGTAAGTAAACCCTTAGCCATAATTATGAGAGCTTCCTTGGACTCAGGGGGGGTACCTGCAGACTGGAGATGTGCAAATGTGACCCAATTCACAAAGCAGGATCAAAGGCTGACACAAGCAATTATAGACCTGTGAGTTTAACTTTTGTTCCAGGAAAATTAATGGAGGCACTAGTTAAAGAGGCACTGCAGGATCATTTAGACAAGACTTCAGTTATAGCTCGGACACAGCATGGTTTTGTTAAGGGGAAGTCTTGCCTGACCAATTTGATTGGATACTATGATGCAGTCACAAAGGAACTGGATGCAGGGAATAACTTTGATATTATATACTTGGATCTTAGAAAGGCTTTTGATACTGTTGCACATGGAAGACTGCTGCACAAATTGGAGCAGTGTGACATTGGAGGCAAATTGCTGCTGTGGATAAAGGGGTGGCTGAGGGGGAGAAGACATAGAGTGGGAATCAATGGACACTGCTCATCGTGGACTCATGTTATTAGTGGAGTCCCTCAGGGCTGGGTCCATTATTGTTTTCTGTATTCATAAATGATATTGATGATGGTATATCAAGCTTAATGTCGAAGTTTGCAGACAATACAAAGGTAGGCAGGGTTGTCAAGGACACTACTGACACTATGCTGCTGCAACAGGATCTGGAAAGGTTGAGCAGATGGGCTGAGAGGTGGCAAATGAAGTTTAACATTGACAAATGTAAAGTACTACACATGGGAAACAGCAACCCCAGAGCAACGTATCAACTCTGTGGTACTACACTGACAGTGGTAGAGAATGAAAGGAGGGACCTGGGGGTGGTTGTGCAGGCAGATATGAAGTTCTCTGAGCAGTGCAGACGGGCTGCAAGAGTAGCTCGTGGTGTATTGTCAATGATATATATAAGAATTTTTCTAGCAGGGATAAGGAGATGATTATTCCCTTGTATAAGGCAATGGTCAGGCCACACCTAGAGTACTGCATACAGGTCTGGAGGCCTCATTTCAAGAAGGATGTAGAGCTGCTGGAACGAGTACAGAGAAGGGCAACAAGATTAGTGAATGGAACAAAGGGGTGCTCTTACGAAGAAAGGCTTAAGTTTTGCAAATTACAGTGTCTGGAGACTAGGCACCAGCGAGGTGATCTGATAGAGGTGTATAAAGCATTGAATGGTTTGAGCATGCTCAATGCTGATGGGATTCTTCCTCTCGCTCAGAATAATCACCTGAGAGGGCATAAATTCAAATTGAGGGAAGACTGATGTAGGATAGACGTGCAGAAATTTGCCCTTTGCCAGCGAGTGGTTGGTTGGTGGAACAGACTTCCATCCCTTGTCGTGGAAGTTGATAGCCTAAATAAGTTTAAGGCTCAGCTGGACAGGTATTTTGAACGAACAGAGGGGTGAAGTGGAAGCGGTTTTTTTTTTTTTTTTGGCTGATGCTGCATAAGCTTGCTTTCTTGCATCAAATGCCTCTACTAATGCTAATGCTAATTCCCCTCACCAATCTTGTTGCCCTTCTCTGTACACGCTCAAGTAAATCTACATCCTTCCTAAAATGAGGCCTCCAGACCTGTATGCAGTACTCAAGGCTTGGCCTGACCATTGCCTTATACAGAGGGATAATCACCTCCTTTTCCCTGCTAGCAAAATTCCTATATATCATTAACAAAACCCCATGACCTGCCCTGGCAGCCTGTCTGCATTGCTCAGAAACGGACTAGTGTGATGAAGTTACCCCGAAGATCTTCATACAACTTACACTCGTGCAGCAGGTGGTCTCAGGTTTCAAGGAAGCCACACGCACATGCTGGGTTATCTGTTAGTCCGAAGAGGTTAAGCTTATGGCGGATGGCTCCATGTCCAGTAAGAAGGTAGGTGACATGGAGATCAGGGTAGAGCCATGTGAAATATTTTGGGTATACTCGTTGCAAGTTTGGGAGGAACCTTCGGGTGACGTCTCCTTTGTCAGACATCGTCCAGCGTTGTTGCCATATTGATGTTAAGTAGGTTTGCAGCCTGTACTTCTCAGCTTTACAAATATTTGCCGGGTCCATGGTGTTGTCCTTGAAGGTTGTAGCTTTGCCGCGTGTGAGTTGCTGAAGCATGCCTGTGTGAGTCACCTCAAGGTCAAGAGGGAGAGCACCCGTGATCACTTGTAGTGCATGGGTAGAGACTGTCTTGCATGCTCGGGTGAGGGTCAATAGGATGGGTCTATGTATAATATCCAGTCATCTGCGGTTTACCACTGTTGAGGCCTTGTGGAACCAGACACCGGAGGTGTATGTGATTGCTGGAATAATGGCTGCTTTATAAAGGATTGCAAGGGTGCACCCTTGTGATCAGGTGAGTATGGGCTTGGCACACCCACTGTCCTGAGCTGGATATCATCATTCTTCTCTTTCTTGGTGATTCCCTTCCATGGCCGAACGGGCTAGCCGTGTGGGTAAAGTGCCTGCCTGGCAACCCAAAGGTCGCGGGTTCGGATCCCGCCTCGGGCTTGGATCATAGTACTGTAAAAACCTTGGGAGGTGCATTATGGCCACAAAGGCCGATGCGCCAACAACTAAATGAACCAAACCAAAACCCTTCCACTTCTCTCTCTCTCTCTCTCTCTCTCTCTCTCTCTCTGGGTAGTTCAGAAATTTTTTTTTTGTCTGGTGCAGCATAAGCCTCAGGCTTCCTTACACCATATGGCTAATAATAATATATATAGCAAAGCCAATCAAAATCATAATTCCATATTTACAAAATGCAGAAAAATACCAAATTTTAACAGTTATTATTGAAATAGGCTTACATTAAAAGGCATGTCATCATGGGGCTAGCACCTCTCAATATATGCTATCTGTTTCTGCTAGTTATATGCCATCCTAACCATATTATGATATACTTAGTATAGTATAAATAATGGTATTAAGTTTTAGTTAGATTATGCAAAGCTGAATTTTGAGTTGATAATAGTTCATATTATAATCAGTTATCTGAAATTACATAATATGAAAATAATGGCAGACTGCTAGCCCTACAGATAGCCAAAAAACTTAAACATTATTAAAATATATACACAAGTGTTTCTGTTTCTTAAGAAAAATGAACAGGTGAATAGCAAAGCAACGGCATAAACCAATATCGAGACAAAAGAAATAGGTGCAAGGATAGAAACAGTACCTCAATCTTCCTCGAATTGCTCTAATAGATTTTGAGGCATAAGATATTAGAGTTAGATAGTATATAGATAAAGGCAAAGAAAATGAATATAAACTACTTCGGAAAATTACTGGGGGTGTAAAGCCCCGTCCCTTAGCAGGGTACCTGGTAATTCATTGTGTAAAGAAGCATGCACATATTATAATTAAATGAATTACGTTTCAGAAGTAAGGTTAAAATTAAAAGACAATAGTTAATTGCCTGTATCAAGTACCGAGTGACCATTTTAAAGAACAAAGCAATCCTTACCAAATTACAAAAAACATGGATAGACCCAAGCTGCTGCATGAAATGATAGAAATAAATAATAACATTTCAATAATATTATTGAAATAATATTTCAATAATAACTGTTAAAATTTGGTATTTTTTTTTTGTACCTTGTAAATATGGAATTATTATGATTTTGATTGGCTTTGCCTCTATATATAGAGGCTGATAGGGTCCTTTGTAGGTTGCAGATATCCATTTTATGCTATATCTATTGAATTGAATAAATATTTGCATATTCTCAGGCAAATGTAATGTTAAATCATCTCTGATGGCATTAATCTGTCCTGACCAGTAATTTGATCTGTTTTTAAATAATTATATTTTTAAAATTTTTATATATATATATGGTTTTTAGTGGTGAAGATCTTGGAGGGAGGGGAGTCAAGAAGGTGATTTCTAATATGTTTTCTTATTGTTGTGGTTTTTGTATACTTGATAAAAATGATAGTTTTTTTTTTTTTTTTTTTTTAACTATTTGAGTTATTCACTGATAGGTGGTGCATAGAGGATGATGATGAATTGTTTATCTTCATCAGAAATAGTGTTGGGTGTATTCTTGGAGGATTTTTCTATTGTGCTTTTTATTGTTTTCAATATGAGTTTGTGTATATCCATAGTTGCTGAAGGTGTGTGTTATTTGGAGGAGTTCATCTTTAAGAACTTGGCCCTTTCAGAGGGAGCAGGCCCTTCAGAGCAATGTCCTTCAGCACATTGCTTTTTGCATTTAAGGGATGGTTGGACAAGAATAGGATAGGTACTACCTCAAAAAGCTCTTAAGAACAACCATCAAGCACAATAGGAATAGGATCCTACACACTTCCACACAGAGATAAACTTTCTTAAAACAGGATGCCATCAAAAGCTGAACCAAAGAGACTTAGCCTCCTTATGAGAGCCCAAGAAAAAACACAGCACAACTTCCAAACCAAAATTAAATATAACGTACAGAAGAAGTTAAATGACCTCATGATCCCATCCAATACCAGAAACAATCCTCTCTACAAGAACCACTCCACCAACAACAGAATCAGTAAATTAGTCCCAAAGCAGTTAATCTGCAGAAAATCATCAATACAGCCCTACATAGAAACAGAAAAAATCCATCCAGGGCCTATCTTAGGCCTAGGCAAACTAGACATGTGTCTAGTGTCCATACTTTGAGGGGGGCCCTGTAAATGGCAATGAACATAGCCAAAATCATAATGCATGACATTGTAGGAGCTGCAATGGTCTCAAAGGATTATTGCTAATTACATTGTTGACATTTTAGTAATACAGTGTCAAGTGATATGATAAAAGTATTATGTTTAGGTCTTATTTCTCACTTCCTTGTGACCCTCAATTGGGTCAGGACCACGGGTTGAGAACCTCTGTTTTATGTAGATGGTATATTTTCTTTCTTGGCATTTTTGTAGTGAGTTTTATATTTTGTTTTGTAGAGTATTAGTTGTTTCAGATCAATGGGAATAATTGAATAAACATATTATTTTGCAATATAACTGAGTCTGAGAAACTAATATATTCTCCTCATTAGTCAACCTTTCTGTGTTTGATATTCCTCAAGTTAATTTTTGTTTGGTGAAATATATTAATCTGTGTTGAAATAAAGGGGGTTTAGAGGGGAACAGGTATCCTGTGTGTTATCAGACACTCAGCCTAAAACACTGAATCCAATATCTCTCTATTACAGAAGATTTAGGAGAAGTCCGGTTGGCCTGCCTCTCTAAAATCCACTCATGTACACCTTCTCGATGGTAAGCCCTGTTACATCACTTAGGTGGCAACGAACGTGAAGAGTGGTTCTCTTCAAGATGCCTGGTCAGCGTGAAGAGGAAAAGACCAAACCCTCCAGCATATGACAGCACGACAAAAGAAATGGCCCTCAGTCCCCAGCAGCTTTCACTCTCCCTCTTACGGCAGCGAGAGGATCAGAGTGGAAGCAGAGGGTGCTAAGAATCTCTGGGTACGACCAGCCTGCCATGCACGGAAACTGGACTTGGCCTGTTATAACGTGAGATCACTCATCGGTGAAGACAGGATATTAGAGCTGGAAAAGGAATTAGAAAATGTGAATTGGAATATCATCGGTTTGGCTGAAACAAGAAGAAGAAATGAATCACTTATAAGTTTATCAAGTGGAAATCTGCTGTACACCAATGGAAACAGTGAAAGGAGTGAAGGTGGAGTTGGCTTTCTGGTCCATAAAGATTTTTAAAAACAACATTTTGGAATTCAAAAGTACATCACCAAGGGTGTCAAGACTAATATTCAAGATTTCTAAGAGATACAAGCTAAAGATTATAATGATTTATGCACCAACATCGAGCCATGATGATGAAGAGGTTGAAGAAATGTACACCGAAATTGATCTTCTAGATGAACAGAAAACCCACTACACTATTATTATGGGGGACTTCAATGCTAAGGTTGGAAAAAGACAAAACAGCACAGAAAGGGAAACTATAGGAAATTTTGGAATTGGTGAAAGAAATGAAAGAGGTGAAAGACTTGTGGGATTTGCAGAATCTCAAGGACTGTCAGTAATGAACACTTTTTTTTTTTTTTTTTTTTTTTTTTCAAGAAAAGGGTGAACAGAAAGTGGACATGGAAGAGTCCAAATGGATTAACTACTAATGAAATCGACTTCATCCTCACTAACAGAAGATATATTGTGAATGATGTTACCATCCTGAATAAGGTAAATGTTGGAAGTGATCACAGAATGGTAAGATGTACACTTGATATAGATGTAGGAAGGGAAAGGAAAAAACTGACTCGAGTAAATAATACAAAGGTCTTTGAGATAACAGAAGAGGAGAAAAAGCAGTGTGTACTGGAACTTAAGAACAAGTTTGAGCTTCTGCAGACTGCTGAGGACCAAGATATCGACCAGGAATATTACAACTTTCTGAAAGTGATAAAGCCCAAGAAACCTATAGGGAAAAAGAAATCCAAAGAAGAAAAAATTAGTCAAGAAACACTTGTCATGATGAACCTAAGACGACAAATGAAAAGCAAGAAAAACACTGACAGGGAGAAAATTGAGTATACTGAGTTATGCAAAGCCATTAGAAAGACTCAGAGAGGACATAAGAAGATTTAACACAAGAAAAGTAGAACAAGCATTAAGGGAAAACAAAGGATTTAAATCAGCAGCCATGAGCAGTAATACAGAAAGACAAATGATACTGAAACTGAAGAATAGCGATGGTGTACTTATAAGCAGCAGAGAAAGCATAATTCAAATAGCAGAAGACTACTATAGAGAATTATACAAGGAGCAGGGGAATGATGCCAGAAGTGGGGAAGATGGATTGCAAAGTAACAACACATACGACATACCCGATATTCTTCGTGATGAGGTAGAACATACATTGAAGAATCAGAAAGCCCCGGGGGAAGATCAAGTTACTGTAGAGTTGTTAAAATTGGGAGGAAGAGACATAACACAAAAACTGGCAAGACTCTTCACAAAGTGCATTAGAAAAGGTGTGACGCCTAAGCAGTGGAATAATGCAATCATAGTTTTGCTGCATAAGAAAGGAGATAAATCAGAAATTGGAAATTATAGACCAATTAACTTGTTATCCCACATCTACAAGTTGTTCACAAGGGTCATTACTAACAGATTAGAAAGAATGCTTGATGAGAATCAACCAAAAGAGCAAGCTGGCTTTAGGACAGGATTCTCAACTATGGATCACCTTCACATAATATCACAGCTAATGGAGAAAGCAAATGAATATAAAACACCATTATGCCTGGCATTTGTGGATTATGAAAAGGCATTTGACTCCATACAGCATAAGGCAATGTTTCGGGCACTGAGACAAGACAAGGCCATCAGATACCCCATATATTATGATTTTGAAGAAAATATATGAGAGTGCTACCTCCTTTATTAGACTAGACAAAGACAGTAGGAAATTTAAAATTGAGAAAGGAGTTCGACAAGGAGGCACAATATCTCCGAAGCTGTTTACTACTGCCCTTGAGGAAGCTTTCAGAAGATTAGACTGACTCCTTTCTGCGACCAATGTGAACGGAGAGTACCTAAACCATTTATGATTTGCAGATGACATTGTGGTCATAAGCCATGATCCCAAACAATTAGAGGAAAATCTTAATCAGTTATGCACAGCTAGTAAGGATTTTGGACAAAAGATGAATATGGCTAAAACAAAAAGTAATGATGAACAAGTATGCCACAGAAAGGGAAATAATGATTGAAGGAGCAGGAATTGAAAAGGTGGAGTCATATACTTATCTGGGACAAGTTATTACCTGTAATAATGATAAATGGCTGGAAGTCAAGAGAAGAATAAATTTTGGATGGATAGCATCAGGAAATATAGTCACATACTGAAGAGCAATATCCCAGTTTGTCTGAAACGTAAAATAATGAACCAATGTATACTCCTCACCATGACTTATGGAAGTGAAACTTGGGCACTCACCAAAAGAATGGAAGAGAAGCTGAGAACTACACAGCGAAGAATGGAACAAATTATATTGGGAATCAGACTGTTAGATAAGAAGAGAAACATATGGATTAGGCAGCAAAGTCAAGTAAAGGACATTCTTATCAAAACTAAAGAACTAAAATGGTCTTGGGCAGGACACATAGCTCGAAGACATGATGACAGATGGTCTAAGAAAATAACAGAATGGTATCCAAGAGGGGCTAGAAGAAAACCTGGAAGACAAAGGCGGAGATGGATAGATGAAATTCATGAGTTTGTTGGTAGTAAATGGATGGCCAGTGCTCAAAACAGAAGGAACTGGAAAGTTGCTGGAGAGGCCTTCATCCTGCAGTGGATTGAAAATGGCTGTTGATGATGATTAATCTGTATCAAATAATAAGTAATTAACTGTATGGTATTGAACAAACAGCCACCTCGTCTTAAGTAGAATAGTATAATATCAGTAATTTAAAAAGCAGTTTCAAGCAAGAATTATTGACAAGATGACTTTGTGAATGCACACAGTTGGGGCCATGACTTCACAAAATGGCTACAAAATCTATTAATTTATCATTATTATTAATCCAAAAATATTAAATTTCATTTTCATAATAAACATTTTTGCAGGGGCCTCAAAAATACTTTTGCCTAGGGCCCACATATCCTTATGTTAGGCCCTGAAAAAATCCCAACCCCAGATAGACCTTTCCCACTGCAATCTGGAATCCCTGAAGGATAACCTCAAAATGGAGAAGGATCCTCTCCATCTCCCAACCAGAATAAATTCAGAAGAAAAAGGAGGCTCACTGATATTTGATGGATCCTTCCACTACCTAAAGTAAACAAGGAATCCAATGGGTGCCCACAGCACTAAAGAAGAACCTCCACCTCCAGACTGACCATTCTTCATTCTACAAATTGAGGGCCCAACAAAGTCTCAGACTTTCTCTCAGGTAAGATCTTCTGTTGATACACCAATAGCAAGTTATACAACTGCCCGCTCCAATAACATGGGATTCCCCAATGTAGTTAATGTATGCTCTAGACCTCTTTCCACTATACAATATGAGACACTGAACCAAGGCTTAAACTTTGCTCCAATACCCCAGCAAATCCCATACCTCAATTTTCTAGTGCAACTTAATACAGTCAGTCCTCGTATAGCACAATAGTTGTGTTCCAAGAAACCCTTGTGCAATGCAAAATTGTGCAATATAAACAACAGGCCCTATGGGAAAAGTAGGGTTAGGTGCTGACCACCCAAGGTTGAACACACATTTGTAACCAAAACATTACCAAGCACAATAAATAATCGGATAATTTTAATCCTTTTAACGATTAAAATATGTAATAAAAAATATAATTTTTTATAATATTTTTTATTATTATTATATTATATTTTATTATAATATAATAAAAAAATACGTAAGTATTTTTTACGAATAAAATACTTACGTATTTTATTATGTAATAAAATATTGCTAATGCTTTTGCTTCTATCGTAAGCAAACTTGTTTTTTTGTTTGATTTTCTATCCAAACAGATAACAGCCGTTCCATCTCTTCCAATTCTTGGTGTCTTAATCTAATGGATTTTAATTACACTTTGAGTTGTTCCTGCTATGAAAGTTGTTTCTATTTTCTCTGCATTCTTTGTAATTCTCGGCGTTGCCTCATTTAGGTCTGTAGCACGTGCAATATCACGTGGTCTTTCATTTCGCTCAAAGCGTTTCACAATTTAATATTTTTTCTCTATCGACAGAGGCTTACTGGCCATAAGCCTTACCGAGGAAACCCCTGTGGGCCGGTGTGATTTTGGCCATAAACCATAGTATGAGGCCACTATAAATTTTCCCGGGTAAGAATCTTTGACCCAGTCCGCCTCTGTTTATCGATATTGCTTTTCTTTTTCTCTCTTGAATCTGCAGTGTCTTCACCAGGATGCTTCCTTTTCACACCTTTTAATTAAGAATTTTACTCATTTTTAGGGAATAAAGCACAATTACAAAACAAGGAGGCACGCTTGATACACATAAACAAAGCTGCGCACGTGTAGCAACTGAATAAACAACACCGTAAAGGCAGAGATACACTATTCACACCTCACATTTCAAGTGGTTACACCATAAAACAATAAAAACAATTTCCAGTTGCGTTTCTGCTAGTGGAATCTGTTATAAACTGGTAGTAAACTCGATCTAATTGCATTTGCGATTATACCGATAGCTGGAATTGTGTTGGTTTTTACGTTATTATGGTGAAATGTGTTTCCCCTTCACTGATATAAAACACAAATACATTTTCAGAATCTTCTCTTCATTCCTATCGTGTTGCGTTCGGTTGGGGTGATTCTGCGTTCGACTGCCATTTCTTGTAAACACAAAGGCGAATCGTACATAAG
This sequence comes from Mastigoproctus giganteus, assembly GCF_048544385.1. Lineage (NCBI taxonomy): Eukaryota > Metazoa > Arthropoda > Arachnida > Uropygi > Thelyphonidae > Mastigoproctus > Mastigoproctus giganteus. Next base: position 69,843,558 of record NC_143583.1, read on the forward strand.
TGAAATCGGTTCATGTTATATAAGATATCGTTCCCCTATTTATAAATCGTGTATGATTGAATTCATGTAGTGTAATCACATGTTATACGAGAACCGACTGCATATGATGAGAGCCTGGTCAATCAATTCGGCCTTGGAGAGATTGTGCAAGACTCGTGGGGTAGACTTTTTTTTCAGCATGGTGTGTGCTTGTTGACAGGAGAGACTGCTTCTACAGAAATGGAGTACACTTAAATACAAAGGATGCAAGAATATTTGCTGATGCTGTGTTAAGTGAGTCGGAAAATTGTTAACTTGGGTGGGGGGAGATGCACAGAATAAAAGGTTAACAGTGGCCACACTCAAAGGCAAAAGTGATTCTTGCACTGCTTCTATTAGAATGAGCAGCAGCCTGGAAAGCAAGGTAATGGAGATTTCCAGGACTGCTGGCAGTCATAGTGGAACAAGTAAATACATCAGCTGTATTAGCATTAGTAGAGGCATTTGATGCAAGAAAGCAAGCTTATGCAGAATCAGCCAAAAAAAAAAAAAAAAAAACCACTTCCACTTCACCCCTCTGTTCGTTCAAAATATCTGTCCAGCTGAGCTTTAAACTTATTTAGGCTATCAACTTCCACGACAAGGGATGGAAGTCTGTTCCACCAACCAACCACCCGCTGGCTAAAGGCAAATTTCCGCACGTCTATCCTACATCTGTCTTTCCTCAATTTGAATTTATGCCCTCTCAGGTGATTATTCTGAGCGAGAGGAAGAATCCCATCAGCATTGAGCATGCTCAAACCATTCAAGGCTTTATACACCTCTATCAGATCACCTCGCTGGTGCCTAATCTCCAGACACTGTAATTTGCAAAACTTAAGCATTTCTTCATAAGAGCACCCCTTTGTTCCATTCACTAGTCTTGTTGCCCTTCTCTGTACTCGTTCCAGCAGCTCTACATCCTTCTTGAAATGAGGCCTCCAGACCTGTATACAGTACTCTAGGTGTGGCCTGACCATTGCCTTATACAAGGGAATAATCACCTCCTTATCCCTGCTAGAAAAGGTCCTATATATCATTGACAATACACCATGAGCTACTCTTGCAGCCTGTCTGCACTGCTCAGAGAACTTTATATTTGCCTGCACAACCACCCCCAGGTCCCTTTCATTCTCTACCACTGTCAGTGTAGTACCACAGAGTTGATATGTTGCTCTGGGGTTGCTGTTTCCCATGTGTAGTACTTTACTTTTGTCAATGTTAAACTTCATTTGCCACCTCTCAGCCCATCTGCTCAACCTTTCCAGATCCTGTTGCAGCAGCATAGTGTCAGTAGTGTCCTTGACAACCCTGCCTACCTTTGTATCGTCTGCAAACTTCGACATTAAGCTTGATATACCCTCATCAATATCATTTATGAATACAGAAAACAATAATGGACCCAACACTAAGCCTTGAGGGACTCCACTAATAACATTAGTCCACGACGAGCAGTGTCCATTGATTACCACTCTGTCTTCTCCCCCTCAGCCACCCCTTTATCCATAGCAGCAATTTGCCTCCAATGCCACACTGCTCCAATTTGTGCAGCAGTCTTCCATGTGCAACAGTATCAAAAGCCTTTCTAAGATCTAAGTATATAATATCAAAGTTATTCCCTGCATCCAGTTCCTTTGTGACTGCATCATAGTATCCAATCAAATTGGTCAGGCAAGACATCCCCTTAACAAAACCATGCTGTGTCCGAGCTATAACTGAAGTCTTGTCTAAATGATCCTGCAGTGCTTCTTTAACTAGTGCCTCCATTAATTTTCCTGGAACAGAAGTTAAACTCACAGGTCTATAATTACTTGTGTCAGCCTTTGATCCTCCTTTGTGAATTGGGGTGACATTTGCACATCTCCAGTCTGTGGGTACCTCCCCTGAGTCCAAGGAAGCTCTCATAATTATGGCTAAGGGTTTGCTTACTTCCTTTGCTGCCTCCTTTAATATAACTGGATAGATCCCATCCACCCCGGGTGCCTTTCTTGTGTTTATCTTCAACAATTTCTCCTCCACTTTACTCTCAGTTATTACAAGATTCTGTAGCTTACTGCTAAAGTTGAATACACCTCTGGCTCTCCCCTCGCTAAATAACTCCTCATGTGTGAATGTCTATGCAAAATATTCATTTAGTTTGTTAGCTACCTGAGCAGGATCATCAACAGTTGACCCATCGATATCAAGTGGACCAATCTGATTCATCCCCTTCCTTCTAGAGTTTACATATGTAAAGAACTCTTTGCTGTTTTTCTTTGCATCCCTTGCCAAAGATTTCTCGTAATCTGCCTTCGCCTGCCTAACCTCCTTTGTAACTTGGTTACAGATCAACTTGTATCTATCATAGGCTTCTGTGTCATGTGTTAATTTGTATGTATCCCATGCATGTTTCTTCTCTGCCATATGCCTCATCAGTTCATCTGACATCCATTTAGGCCTAAACCTTGAACAATATTTCTTAGTTGGCATGTGTAGCCTAGCAGCTTCCAAGATAAGTTCTTTGAATGCTTCCCATTTTGCATTTGCTGTTGGTAACATCATTAGTTGGTCGCACTGTATAGAATTTAAATACTGTCTCAGTCCATCGTAGTCGCCTTTACGAAAGCAATAACTCTTCCCTTTACCCCTAATGGTAGTTACCTCTTTGAGTAAATCCCACTTCAGCACACTGTGATGACTGCCGCCTAGTGGTTCATTTATCTGCAGATTCTTAATGCATGAAGAATCACTGCTGATAATCAAATCAAGAGTATTCTTCCCTCTAGTTGCCTCCTGAACATGCTGATGTAGAAAACAATCATCCAATAAATCCACAAAAGCCTTGCTAGTGTGTGAGTGACCAGCCCCCAAATTCCAGTCAATATCTGGGAAATTAATCTCCCATTATAAGATCTTAGTTAGGGTAACTAAGAGTAGAAACAGGTGCATGTACACCAATGCTAGGAGTATAGTTAATAAAGTTGATGAGTTTAAAGTGCTGGTCAAGACATCAAAGGCAGATATTGTTGGGATATCAGAGACATGGTGTCACACAGATATGATATAAGAAGTGCAGAATTGGAATTTGGGGAGTATGATCTGTACAGAAAGGAAGGAGGGGTTATGCTGTTAGTTAAGAAATACATAAAATATAAGAAAGTGCAACCAATTGACGTTGGTGGACAATGCAATGTTGAGTCAGTTTGCTGTGATATGAGCACTGGGAAAGGGAAAATGAGAGTAGGTGTGTGTGTGTTATAGATCTAATGAATCTGATGAGTATAATGAGCAGTTGTGCAGAGAAATAGTGGGCGAGTAAATCAGAATGTCTTATAATGGGGGATATTGACTGGAACTTATGGGTTGGTGACTCGCACACTAGCAAAACTTTTGTGGATTTATTGGATGACTGTTTTCTACAGCAGTATGTTTGAGAGGCAACCAGAGGGAGTAATACTCTTGTTCTGATAATCAGCAGTGATTATTTATGCTTTAAGAATTTGCAGATAAAGGAACTGCTGGGTGAGAGTGATCACAATGTACTGATGTGGCATTTACTTAAAGATGTAACTACTATCAAGGGTAAAGGGAAGGGCTTTTGTAAAGGTGATTACAGGGGGCCTCAGACAGTTTTAAATTCTGTACAGTTGGGATCAACTGATGATGTTACCAATGTTGTGTAGCTTTCAGGGACTTAATCTTGGAGGCTACTACTAGGCTTTTCATTCCAACTAAGAAATACTGTTCAAGGTTTAGGCCGAAATGGATGTCAGATGAATTAATGAAGCTTGTGGCAGAGAATAAAAATGTGTGGGATGCATATAAATTATCAGGTGACACAGAAGCCTACGGCAGATATAAGCTAGTATGTAGGTTAGGTAGGTAAAGGCAGATTACTAGAAATCTTTGGCAAAGGATGCAAAGAAAAACAGCAAAGAGTTCTTTACTTATGTGAACTCTAGAAGGAAAGGGATGAATCAGATTGGACCATTTAACATAGATGGGTTGACTATTGGTGATCATGCTCAGGTAGCTGATAAATTGAATGAGTATTTTGCATCTACATTCTCACATGAAGTTATTCAATGAGGGGAATGCCAGACTTTTATCAAACTGTAACATAGAGCTAAGTTATTTTGTAATGACTGAGAGCAAAGTGGACGAGGAATTGAAGTTAAACATAAGGAAGCACTTGGGGTGGATGGTATCTATCTATCTATCTAGTTATATTAGAAGTAGCAAAGGAAGTAAGCAAACCCTTAGCCATAATTATGAGAGCTTCCTTGGACTCAGGGGAGGTCCCCATTGGAGGTGTGCAAGTGTATCACCAATTCTCAAAGAGGGTTCCAAAGGTGACACAAATAACTATAGACCTGTTAGTTTAGCTTGTGTTCCGGGGAAAATAATGGAATCGCTAGTTAAAGAAGTGTTGTACGATCATCTAGACAAGACTGCAGTAATAGTTAAGACACAGCATGGGTTTGTTAAAGGGAGGTCTTGTTTGACCAATTTAATTGGATACTATGATATGGCTACAAAGGAACTGGATGCAAAAACTAATTTTGATATCATTTACTTGGATTTCAGGAAAGCTTTTGATACTGTTGCTCATGGAAGACTGCTGTTCAAATTGAAGTGGTATAGCATTAAGGGTAAATTGCTACAATGGATAAAGGGGTGATTAAGTGGGAGACGGCAGAGAGTAGTAATAAATGGACACTGCTCTACGTGGACTAATGTTATTGGTGGAGTCCCCAGAGTTCGGTGCTGGGCCCATTATTGTTTTGTGTTATTCATCAGTGATATTGATGAACGTATATACAGATGATACAAAGTTTGGCAAGGTTGTTAACTACAGTAAAGACAGTATGCTACTCCAACTGAATCTAGATAAGTTGGGCAAATGGGGCTGAGAAGTGGCAACTGAAGTTTAACATTGACAAATGCAAAGTACTTCATGTGGGTAGCAATAACCCAAGAGAAACGTACCAACTGTGTGGTACTACAATCAGGGAAGTGGAAAGTGAAAAAGACCTGGGGGTAATTGTGCAGTCAGATATGAAGTTCATTGCACAGTGCAGACTGGTTGCCAGGCATGCCATGGAGTCTTGTCAATGATATATAGGAATTTTGCTAGCAGCGACGGGGAGGTGATTATCCCATTGTAAAAGGCAATGGTCAGACCACCCTTTGAGTACTGTATACAGGTCTGGAGGCCTCATTTTAGAAAGGATGTAGAGTTGCTAGAACGAGTACGAGTACAAAGAAGGGCAACAAGATTGGTGAGGGGAACAAAGGGGTTGCTCTTACCAAGAAAGTAGTAGTAGTGGCATGTGATGCAAGAAAGCAAATGTATGAGCTTATGCAGCATCAACCAAAAAAAAAAACACACCATTCCCTCCAAATGCCTGTCCAGTTCCTCCTTAAATTTATTCAAGCTATCAACTTCCACGTCAGATGGAAGTTTGTTCCAGCAATTAACCACCCGCTGGCTAAAGGCAAATTTCCGCACATCTATTCTACATCTGTCTTTTCTTAATTTGAATTTATGCCCCCTTAGGTTTGTAATCTGAACAAGTGGAAGGATCCCATCAGAATTCAGTGTGCTCAACCCATTCAAGGCCTTATATACCTCAATCAGATCACCGTGCAGGTGCCTAGTCTCCAGCCACTGCAATTTGCAGAACTTAAGCCTCTCTTGGTAAGAGGATCCCTTCATTCCCCTCACCAATCTTGTTGCCCTTCTCTGTACACGCTCAAGTAAATCTACATCCTTCCTAAAATGAGGCGTCCAGACCTGTACGCAGTACTCAAGGCGTGGCTTGACCATTGCCTTATACAGAGGGATAATCACCTCTTTTCCATGCTAGCAAAATTCCTATATATCATTGACAAAACCCCATGACCTGCCCTGGCAGCCTGTCTGCATTGCTCAGAAAACTTCATATTTGCCTGCACGATTACTCCCAGGTCTTTTTCATTTTCTACCACCTTAAGTGTAGTACCAAAGGCTTAAGTTCCACAAATTGCAGCTACTGGAGAGTAGGCACATATGAGGTGATCTGATTGAGGTGTATAAGGCCTTGAATGGGTTGAGCAAGCTGAATGCTGATGCAATTATTGCTCAGATTAAGAAACCGAGAGGGCATAGATTCAATTTGAGGAAAGACAGTTGTAGAATAGATGTATGGAAATTTGCCAGTGGGTAGTTGTTTGGTGGAACAGACTTCCATATTTTGTTGTGGAAATTGATAGACTAAATAAATTTAAGGCTTAGCTGGACAGGCATTTGGAACGAATGGAGGGGTGAAATGGGAGGGTTTTTTTTTTTTTTTGGCTGCATGAACTTACTTTCTTGCATCATATGCCTCTACCAATGCTAATGTACTTTACCATTTGGCCAAATGGTAAGGACATCTACATATTTTCAGATAAAAACATCTATAAAACCATCAACAGAGACCTTACCAATTCCATAGCTAAAATTATAAACAAAATTAACTCTTGCTTACACAGAACAAAATTAATGACACCACCTACAAACAGCTTTTATCATCAAATTCTGAGTCCCCAAGATTGTTTGGAAACATGGATGCTAACTTTCTTGTCAGACCCATAGTTATTGATGGAAACCATCCACGGAACAACGTAGCCCAATGGCTTGTAAAAACCATCACACACCAGCCTTATCTGTAAATCCTAGAGTGATTTATAAAAAAACTTGCAACATTTACCCAACCGACTAGAAAATGCTAACATCAATGATGATGATCTAGTCTACTTTGTTGACAACATCTTCATTAATATCCCATTAGAAAAGACAAAAAAATAAAATAATAAAATAAATTTTCTGTTTATACTCAGGCACGACAACCAAGTCAGTAGAGTTTTTACAATAAATCATCAATACAAATATTTATCATATTTAATAGTCACGGGCTTGAACCCCGGTCTACTCCAGGAGCACGTGCTATGCACTCTCGCTCTTGACCACTGGGCTACGTCAGGCCTAAGGCCCTCCTCCACCAAATACTAGGTGACCAGTAAACACTACCTTCTCCCGCCAACTTTAGATATTTCAGACATTCTTGATTAATAGGTTTCAGTAGGAGAGGGTTACTTCAGCTTAAAAAATAGCCTATATAAACAAAAACAAGGTCTAAGCATTGTGCAATCCACTCCCCCCCCCCCTCCCAGGAAAGATTTTTATGAATTCCTTTGAAAACAAGGCCATAGAAAAGGCTACATTTAAACCTAATGTACAGATTAGATATGTAGATGCTAACTGGCCACATGATGTTGAGAAACTCAACTTTCATTTACATATCAGTAGTCTACATCCACACATTTTGTTCAAAATCAAATTAAAACAAAAAAAAAAAAAACTACCATTTCTAAACCTACTACTAAGCAGAACCTACAACACCATTCTAACACAAATTTATAGAAAACCTACAAAAGATCTATCCTCCAATTCGAATCTTACCCTACCTTAAACACAAAAGTGTCCTGAAGGGTTTTGTCCTAAGGGTCTGTCACCTATGCATGGGCCAAACTCTTAAGGACAAAATTCTCCAGATAACACACATCTTCAATAACTGTGGATATCAAGGCAGTGTTACATGGGTCAGAAAACTGCTAGCTTAGCGGGATTCACAGACTAAAAGGTTAAAAGTAGCCGCAGGTGAAGGTGATGCTTGAACTACTTCTTTTAGAATAAGCAGCTGCCTGGAGTGAAGGGTGCTGGGAATTTCAGAGACTGATGGCAGTCATCATGAAACAAATAAATACATGGGATGTGTTAGGGTAACTAAGAATAAGAATAGGTGCATGTATACATGCACGTATACCAATTCTAGAAGTATAGTAAATAAATTTGATGGAGTGGGCTAGTAAATCAGAATGTCTTGTACTGATATGGGATTTACTTAAAGATATAATTACCATCAGGGGTTAAAGGAAAGGGATTTTGCTTCCATAAAGGTGACTACAGTGGTCTCAGACAGTTTTTAATTCTGTACAGTGGGACCAACTGATGATGTTACCAACAGCAAATTCAAAGTGGGAAGCATTCAAGGAATTAATCATGGAAGTTACTAGACATTTCATACCTAATTAAGAACCATTGTTCAAGGTTTAGGCCTAAATGGTTGTCAAACGAACTAATGAGACTCGTGGCAGAGAAGAAAAATGCATGGGATACATATAAATTATCAGGTGACACAGAAGTCTATGGCAGATATAAGCTAGTCTGTAATCAAGTCACAAAGGAGATTAGGCAAGCAGAGGCATTATGAGAAATCTTTGGCAAAGGACGCTAAGAAAAACAGAAAGGATTTCTTTACTTATATAAACTCTAAAAGAAAGGGGATGAATCTGATTGGTCCACTTGATATCAATGGTTGAACTGTTGCTGATCCTGCTCAGAGAGCAAACAAACTGAATGAGTATTTTGCATCCTCATTCACACGAGGAGATATTAAGGAAGGAGGATGACTGAAGTTTATCAAATTATAGCAGGGTGCTTAATAATTTTGTAATAACTGAGAACAAAGTGGAGGAGAAATTGTGGAAGTTAAAAACATAAGAAAGGCACCTGGGGTAGATGGGATCTATCCAGTTATATTAAAGTAGGCACCAAAGGAACTAAGCAAACCCTTAGCCATAATTATGAGAGCATCCTTGGACTCAGGGGAGGTACCCAGGGACTGGAGATGTGAAAATGAATCCCCAATTCACAACGAGGGATCAAAGGATGACATGAGTAATTACAGACCAGTTAGTTTAACTTCTGTTCCTGGTAAAATAATAGAGTCACAGGTTAGTGATGCATTCCAGGATCATCTAGACAAGACTACACCAATAATTCAGACACAGCATGGGTTTGTTAAGTGAAAGTCTTGTCTGCCAAATTTGATCGGATACTATAATGTGGTTACAAAGGAACCGGATGAAAAAAGTAATTTTGATATCATATACTTGGATTTCAGGAATGCTTTTGACACTGTTCCGCATGGAAGACTACTGTACAAATTGGAGCAGAATGGTATTAAGGGCAAGTTGCTACAATGGATAAAAGGATGGTTGAGTGGGAGAAGACAGAGGGTGGTAATCAATGGGTGCTGCTTTTCATGGCATAGTGTTATTAGTGGAGTTTCACAGGGTTCAGTGTTGTGCCCATGGTTGTTTTGTTTATTTATCAATGATATTGATGAAGGTATATCAGGCAGTGTTGAAGTTTGCAGATGATACAAAGGTTAGCAGGGTTGTTAATGACAGTAATGGCAATGTACTACTGCAACAGGATCTAGAAAATGTGGGCAAATGGCTGAGAAGTGGCAACTGAAGTTTAACATTGACAAATGCAAAGTACCGCATATGGGTAGAAGTAACCCCCAGAGGAACGTACCAACTGTATGGTACTACACTTAGGGTGTTAGAAAATGAAAACAACCTGGGAGTAATTGTTCAGTCAGATATGAAGTTTTCTGAGCAACATAGCAGGCTGCAACAGCAGGTCGTGGGGTTTTGTCAATGATATACAGGAATCTTGCTAGCAGGGAAAAGGTGATTATCCCTTGATATAAGGCAATGGTCAGGCCAAGCCTTGAGTACTGTGTACAGGTCTGGAAGCCTCATTTTAGGAAGGATGTAGACTTGCTTGAACATGTACAGAGAAGGGGAATGAAGAGATTTTACCAAGAGAAGCTTAAGTTCTGCAAATTCTGCATCTAGGCACTTGCTATATGATCTGATTGAGGGGTATAAGGCCTTGAATGGGTTGAGCACACTGAATTCTGATGAATTCCTCCACTTCTTCAGATTACAAACCTAAGGGGGCATAAATTAAAATTGCTTAAAAACAGTAGAGTATATGTGCAGAAATTTGCCTTTAGCCAGCATGTGGTTACTTGCTGGAAAAACTTCCATCTGTCATTGTGTAAGTTGATAGCTTAAATAAATTCAAGGAGGAAGTGGTCAAACATTTAGAGGGAATGGTTGTGCTTTTTTTTTTTGGCATAAGCTCATATGCTTGCTTTCTTGCATCACATGTCTCTATAAGCCCCAAATGCTAGGAGTTTGGTAAATAAATTTGATGAATTTGAGCTATTGCTCAAAGCATCAAAGGCGGATATTGTTGGGATATCAGAGAGGTGTCACACAGATATAAGGAATGCAGAACTGGAATTTGGGGAGTACAAAATGTATAGGAAGGGAGGAGGGGTTATGCTATTAGTTAAGAAACACAAAATCCAAGGAAGTGAAGCCAGTTGACATCGCTGAACAGTGCAGTGTCGAGTCAGTTTGGTGGGACATAAGCATTGGGAGATCAAAATTGAGAGTAGAAGTGTGCTATAGTCCTAATGACTGCGATGAGTATAATAAGAAACTGTACAGGGAAATAGAGTGGGCCAGTAAATCAGAGAGTCTTATATAATCTGGGATTTTAATTTCCCAGATATTGACTGGAATTTGTGGGTTGGTCACTCGCACACTAGCAAGGCTTCTGTGGATTTATTGGATGATTGTTTTCTACATCAGCATGTTCCAGAGGAAACTAGAGGGAGTAATACTCTTGATTTGATTATCAGTAGTGATTCTTTATGCATTAAGAATTTGCAGATAAAGGAACCACTAGGTGGCAATGATCACAGTGTGCTGAAGTGGGATTTACTCAAAGAGGTAACTACCATCAGGGGTAAAGGGAAGGGTTATTGCTTTCGTAAAGGCGACTACGATGGTCTGAGACAGTATTTAAATTCTATACAGTGGGACCAACTGATGATGTCACCAACAGCAAATTCAAAATGGGAAGCATTCAAAGAACTTATCTTGGAAGCTGCTAGACTTTACATACCAACTAAGAAATATTAGCATTAGTAGAGGCATTTGATGCAAAAAAGCAAGCTTATGCAGCATCAGCCAAAAAAAAAAAAAAAATCACTTCCACTTCACTCCTCTGTTCATTACAAATACCTGTCCAGCTGAGCCTTAAACTTATTTAGGCTATCAACTTCCACAACAAGGGATGGAAGTTTGTTCTACCAGCCAGCCACCCGCTGGCTGAAGGCAAATTTCCGCACGTCTATCCTACATCTCTCTTTCCTCAATTTGAATTTATGCCCTCTCAGGTGATTATTCTGAGCAAGAGGAAGAATCCCATCAGCATTGAGCATGCTCAAACCATTCAAGGCTTTATACACCTCTATCAGATCACCTCGCTGGTGCCTATTCTCCAGACACTGTAATTTGCAAAACTTAAGCCTTTCTTTGTAAGAACACTCCTTTGTTCCATTCACTAATCTTGTTGCCTTTCTCTGTACTCGTTCCAGCTTCTCTACATCCTTCTTGAAATGAGGCCTCCAGACCTGTATACAGTGCTCTAGGTGTGGCCTGACCATTACTTTATACAAGGGAATAATCACCTCCTTATCCCTGCTAGAAAAATTCCTATATATCATTGACAATACACCATGAGCTACTCTTGCAGCCCGTCTGCACTGCTCAGAGAACTTCATATCTGCCTGCACAACCACCCCCCAGGTCCCTTTCATTCTCTACCACTGTCAGTGTAGTACCACAGAGTTGATACGTTGCTCTGGGGTTGCTGTTTCCCATATGTAGTACTTTACATTTGTCAATGTTAAACTTCATTTGCCACCTCTCAGCCCATCTGCTCAACCTTTCCAGATCTTGTTGCAGCAGCATAGTGTCAGTAGTGTCCTTGACAACACTGCCAACCTTCGTATTATCTGCAAACTTGGACATTAAGCTTGATATACCATCATCAATATCATTTATAAATACAGAAAACAATAATGGACTCCAATAATAACCTTAGTCCACGATGAGCAGTGTTCATTGATTACCACTCTCTGTCTTCTCCCCCTCAACCACCCCTTTATCCATAGCAGCAATTTGGCTCCAGTGCCACACTGCTCCAATTTGTGCAGCAATCTTCCATGTGCAACAGTATCAAAAGCCTTTCTAAGATCCAGGTATATAATATCAAAGTTATTCCCTGCATCCAGTTTTTTTGTGACTGCATCATAGTATCCAATCAAATTGGTCAGGCAACACTTCCCCTTAACAAATCCATGCTGTGTCCGAGCTATAACTGAAGTCTTGTCTAGATGATCCTGCAGTGCTTCTTTAACTAGTGCCTCCATTCATTTTCATGGAACAGAAGTTAAACTCACAGGTCTATAATTACTTGTGTCAGCCTTTGATCCTCCTTTGTGAATTGGGGTGACATTTGCACATCTCCAGTCTGTGGGTACCTCCCCTGAGTCCAAGGAAGCTCTCATAATTATGGCTCAGGGTTTGCTTTCTTCCTTTGCTGCCTCCTTTAATATAACTGGATAGATCCCATCCACTCCAGGTGCCTTTCTTGTGTTTATCTTCAACAATTTCTCCTACACTTTACTCTCAGTTATTACAAGATTCTCTAGCTTACTGCCAGAGTTGAATACACCTCTGGTATTCCCCTCGCTGAATAACTCCTCATGTGTGAATGTCGATGCAAAATATTCATTTAGTTTGTTAGCTACCTGAGCAGGATCATCAACAGTTGACCCATCGATATCAAGTGGACCAATCTGATTCATCCCCTTCCTTCTAGAGTTTACATAAGTAAAGAACTCTTTGCTCAAGGTTTAGGCCTAAATGGATGTCAGATGAACTAATGAGACACATGGCAGAGAAGAAAAATGCATGGGATACATATAAATTAACACGTGACACAGAAGCCTATGATAGATATAAGCTGGTCTGTAACCAAGTCACAAAGGAGGCAGGCAAAGGCAGATTATAAGAAATCTTTGGCAAAGGATGCAGAGAAAAACAGCAAAGAGTGCTTTACTCATGAAACTCTAGAAGGAAGGGGATGAATCAGATTGGTCGACTTGATATCGATGGTTCAACTGTTGATCCTGCTCAGGTAGCTAACAAACTAAGTGAATATTTTGCATCGACATTCACACATGAGTAGTTATTCAGCGAGGGGAATGCCAGTGGTGTATTCAACTTTGGCAGTAAGCTAGATAATCTTGTAATAACTGAGAGTAAAGTGGACGAGAAATTGTTGAAGATAAACACAAGAAAGGCACCTGGGGTGGATGGGATCTATCCAGTTATATTAGAGGAGGCAGCAAAGGAAGTAAGCAAGGATGCTACTGACGCTATGCTGTTGCAACAGGATCTGGAAAGGTTGAGCAGATGGGCTGAGAGGTGGCAAATGACATTTAACATTGACAAGTGTAAAGTGCTACATATGGGGGAAACAGCAACCCCAGAGCAACGTATCAACTCTGTGGTACTACACTGACAGTGGTAGAGAATGAAAAGGACCTGGGGGTAATTGTGCAGGCAGATATGAAGTTCTCTGAACAATGCAGATGGTCTGCAAGAGTAGCTCATGGTGTCTTGTCAATGATATACAGGAATTTTTCTATTAGGGATAAGGAGGTGATTATTCCCTTGTATAAGGCAATGGTCAGGCCACACCTTACTGTATGCAGGTCTGGAGGCCTCATTTCAAGAAGGATGTAGAGCTGCTGGAACGAGTACAGAGAAGGGCAACAAGATTAGTGAATGGAACAAAGGGTTGCTCTTACGAAGAAAGGCTTAAATTTTGCAAATTACAGTGTCTGGAGACTAGGCACCGGCGAGTGATAGAGGTGTATAAAGCCTTGAATGGTTTGAGCATGCTCAATGCTGATGGGATTCTTCCTCTTGCTCAGAATAATCACCCGAGAGGGCATAAATTCAAATTGAGGAAAGACAGATGTAGGATAGATGTGCGGAAATTTGCCTTTAGCCAGCGGGTAGTTGGTTTGTGGAAAAGACTTCCATACCTTGTTGTGGAAGTTGATAGCCTAAATAAATTTAAGGCTCAGCTGGATAGGTATTTCAAATGAACGGAGGGGTGAAGTGGAAGTTTTTTTTTTTTTTTTGGCTGATGCTGCATAAGCTTGCTTTCTTGCATCATATGCTTCTACTAATGCTGATACTAATTACTATCTACAAACTCATATCAAAAACAACAAAAAGCACAATAGAAAATTTTTCAACAATATTCCTGACATAAATAAACAAATCATTACTATCCCCTGTACACTACGTACCAACAAAGAAATAGCTCAAATAGCTGAAAAACATTTAATTTTTATCACGTATTCAAAAATCATAACAATAAAAAGCATTAGAAACCACCATCTCAACATCTCCCCCTCTCCAAGACCCTTGCCGTTAAAAACCCTATATACTGGCCACAATGTAGAGATTGTCCTAAAGCTTACATAAGGCATTTTCTGAAACATGACTACTGGCCACAGACATACCATAACTATACTACAAAGACTACAAAGAAACTTTTAATAAGACCCGTGGATAACATTATGTGAATTCCCGAACAAAGGAAGTCAAATCAAAGACATACACATCTTTAAGAATAGAGTTCTTATTTAAATTAAAAATGTTTAAACTTTTTTAACCAAAACTGATCCCCCAACGAACCCCCTCCCAAACTAAGTAGTAGATTATGACAATCTCTTCCACCCTAGAAAGAGAAGATCTTAACTGGTAAAGTTTTTCGAACAGTATAATTTAGTTTATTTATTTTTCACATATCTATGAATGTGTATTATCCTCCCCCATTATCCACTAAGGCAATACTGCAGTAATGTTACCATAAGGACAAGTAAACCCTGATATAGACTGTAAAGATAATACCTTAGACTCTTGTCCACCAACCCACCTGGCATCAAGATTAATCAAACCATAGTATATACATTGTGCTGCTACTTTATTAGGTACACCTACCTAGTAGCATGTTGAGCCTCCTTTAGCCTTCAAAACAGCCTGAATTCATCTAGGCGTGGATTGAACAAGATGCTGAAAACGTTGTGCAGGAATGGAGTATCCTGCAGACATGAGTGTGTCACGCAGTTCCTTGAGATTCAACAGAGGTGTAGGCCTGCAGTAAACAGCCCTTTCCTGCTCATCCCAAAGATGTTCAATAGGATTGAGATCCAGGGGACTGAGCAGGCCACTGCAGCAAAGAAAAGTCATGTTCCTAGAACCATTCCATAGTGATTTGGGCTTTGTGCACTGGTGCATTATCCTGCTGGAAATAACCATCTTACTGAGGATAAACTGTGAACATGAACAGATGCACTTGGTCAGAAACGATGTTAAGGTGATTTTTTTTTTTTTTCCACAGGAGTGCTGTAGAGAGGATGTTTTCTGTTCGTTGTACCATTCTCAATGCACCCTTGAAACTGTGTTGCATGAAAAGTTCAGGAGAACTGCCGTTTCAGAGATTCTTTGTCTAGCACGTCTTGCGCCTACTACCATGCCACATTTGAAATCTGTTAGAACACTCCTTTTCCCCATTCTTGCTACGGTTTGTGCGCTTAACTGATACTAGAAAGGTTGTACTGCTGCATTTATATCCATAACTGGTCATGTGACTTGCAACATTGTGGGACAAAGCATTTGTGTTGGTGTTGCTGTGCCCACCTAATAAAGTGGCAGCACAGTGTGTGTGTGTGTGTGTGTGTGTTTCACCCATAAAGAAATCAAGTTCTTGTGACTGAAGTGATCTTTTGTTGATGGTGATATTGAAAAGAGCTGGTAAGTGCTTATGTATTATATTTATTGTTATACTTATTGTATTATACTTACATAAAACTAACTTTAAAACAAAATTCTTTGAATTAGATCTAACTCTGAGTTAGTAAACATTTTAATTCTACAAAAAAAAATTAATTCTACTAAAAATTAAGAATTCCATAATAATAACCCTTAGTTTACTGTGTTTGCAGTAAACACAGTAACACAGTAAACTAAGGTAAATGAAGTTGTAAGAAAATATCACAATGTTTGACTCCATAATGTACATATTTCCAATTAAGAAATAAACACAATTTTCCCAACATAGGTTTGAGTGCTTTATTATCTGCAAACAACACAGTTTTCCTACATATCATGCTGCTCAAGGAAAAGCTCTTACTTAATACTTATTGAACTACTTCAGTGTTTTGCAATTCAAATTCATTTCACTTGTAATTTTCTCCTATTTTAACTTGTTTTTAGGTTAATTACTTCTCTTCCTGTTGTTGCTCAACACCTTCTGGTGCTTTTATTTGGAACATTCCGTGCAATTTCAAATTCTGCAGAGCGCTGTGAAACAGGCATGTCATCTGAAGCCCTTGGAGTCAGTGTAGCTCCAAGTTTCTTTCAATCCTGCGTGAGTGATGGTAAAATAGCACGAATGGAGGATGTGGTACGGTTCAAGGTATATATCTGAATTTTACCTTATCAGATATACAGTTGCCCATCTAGTATAGTGTTATGTTGTTGATTTAAAAGAATAAATGTTAAGTTTACTTTTGATTAATTTTTAGTAATAATTGAAATCACTTCTTAAATGCACTTGATACTTTAGTTAGTTTAGTATATATTGGTATTTAATCCTTAATGTGATTGAACCATGTTTTCGTTGGAAACTTGCTGTTTTCTTTTTTCTTTTAATCTCTCTCTAGTTTGACTTAGTCTGCATAGTAAAGAGTAGTAGTAATAATAATAGGTTTTTTTTTAATAAAGTATTTTCTGATTGGGATATGAAGTATAATTAACTAACATTACTTTAATTTCTACAACTATTTTCCCCTTGTCTAGTAGCAACAAGAAGTATGGCCTGATGCAGAATCTAAGCAGATTTCACCATTTGTGGTCAAGCCGGTCATTGTTACTCAGTATTAAGGGAATAAAAAAAATTAATTTAAAAAAAGAAAAAGAAAAAATCAAACAAATTACAGTTAGTGGCAACTTGAATTCAATCATATATCTGATAAAAAAAACATTAGGAGCAAGCTTATACAACATCAGCAAAAAAAAAAAAAAAATTGATAAGACTGTTTTGCAGTCTCTTCAATTCTCGAAGTTTGTCTGCTATACTTTTAGCATTGATGTGCACAATATACATACACCTATTTCTGCTCCTAGTAACCTTAAATGCAGTCCCGTATATGTGCTTGTCTCGTGAGGACCCCCAGCAGGCCTTATAATCCCTAACACCTTGCTCTTCAGGCTGCCACATGCCCCAGTAGAAGCCATGCATGAATCACTTTCACCTCTACCTGAAGCTGCTGTTAATCTGTTATCCTGTGTATCTCTCTGAGCTGGCAGTTTTCTCGACCCATCTAAAACTGCATCAGTAGTGATAACTATCCTTGCACCCCTTCTATTCAAATGTCTCATCCTTGTAAAAATGTTCTCTCCTGTTAATAGGAGGTAATTGACTTATTAAGAAATTAATTTTAATTGTTTATTTTACATCTACTTCGTGTAAAATATAACATTGAATGCTATTAGCTTTCTGTTTTGTTGGTACATTAAGCTTTATTAATAGAAGTTCTTTTAGTCTTTAACTTATTTCAGACTCCTTTCATAGAACTTTGGAGCCACTGGTTATATGTGAGATCATACAAATTGCAATTTATGCACATGCACACATAAAGCTGAAGAAGAATTAGTTTATAGGATTCACAGTCTGCTAATAATTTTTTTGACGTTAAAAGCATTTTTACCGGCGTTATTTGGAAAAAAAAAGCATTAAGTTACCTAGAAATCATCACGAAACCCGATGTGCATACATTGTACTTGTTGCTGCAGTGATGCAACAAGTACAATGCATGCGCCCAAGAAAACTCAATTGTACGCAACAAGTACAATTGAGCAGTGACGCCCTACGTTATACTGTTATATCAGCATAATGATTAATACGCAAGTGACTGTGCCAAAAGCTACGGCCCAGCATTTGAATATCTTGAAAGAAAGGGAAGTTGGACAGAAATGTGAATCCAGATGAAATTTAACAAGAGTGTTTCGTTATGCTTGGCAGTTCTCAAACTGTACCCAAAAAAACTCGAACTGAAACAATGAAGGAATATCATGAATGGAAGAAAAGGAAATTAGAAATTCAGACTATTCCGAATAATAATGAAATTCAACCACAGAGTTCTACTATGCTTGATACTTATCAGGAATCTAAAACTCCAGTGGAATGAATAAACGAATATCATGCACAAAAAAAGTAATTAGAAATGGCTAATAATTAGCCATTCTAATTATTTCAATATTAGCCATTGAAATAATTATGCAATTAAAATAATTACATTTTAATTACAGATTAGAAGTATACATCATGCGAATACTCATTGTAGAATTTTTTGCGTTTTTTATAAATATTTTAGTAGAAAATACATCGGAGTAATTAACCCATTTGGGCTATCCTGAGTTATCTCGTGTATTCCAAAAAGTTTGCAAATTATACAGATTTTTTTAATAAATTAGCGCTTGAGCTAAAAGAAAGGAACAGAAAAACGTTCAAGAGGGTGCCGAAATATTTTTCGATATAGTTTTCTAATTGGTTAATGCTTATCAGTATTCAGCATTCAGGATAGCAAATTTTATTTGCTTACTGGCGACACATAGGAACGTGCACTACTGTTCTGACATTGCTGTACAATAAGTAAATATAAGTAAAATGAAAGCCAGCAGTCTGCTGCCAGATGTAAGAAAATCCCGAGAAATCTCGGGATTTATCTGGCTAATGCAAATTTAGCAAGATAAATGCCTGAGAAAATAAACTTTAATCCTAAGGTTGGAGGTATTATTGTTTGCTTTGGGTATTATTGTATCCTGAGATATTTCGTGTAGTTCCAAATAACTTTTAAAACTAAAAACAAGATATCTCTGAATAATCCATGAAGGGGTTAAATTAGTTTCCATCTTATGGTTTTCCAACTGTGTTTTTTTTTTTTTTTTTTTTTTATTGGATATCCAGTTTTTTTTTTCTGACTGCTTGCTGAGGAGGTGATATGGTAGTTGGCTCTGTCTTTTGACTTCTACACTGATACTGGTATTCAGTTCTTTCTCCGACTCTTTTCCTCTTGTATATTAATGACCTTCTTTTATTAACTGGAAATCCTATCCCTATCTATAGTTTTTGCTGATGATAGCACATTGCATTCCACGTTCCAGTTTGAGAAACCTATCCCTGCACAAACAGTTTCAACTGCTCGAATATCAACTTGCAATTTCTTAAATGCTGATCTCCAGGAAACTCTTCAATACGGCAAAAATAACTTAATTAATTTCAATCCTTCTAAAACTCAGTCCTGTCTTATATCTCACAAAAAGGATTATTCTACTTCTATGCTTATCTTCATACTCAGATTTCTAGACAAGATCACATATCACTGCGAGGGATTACCCTGACTTCTAATCTCTCTTAGTATAAGCACATCACAAATATTGCTTCCTATGCAACCAAATAACTGCTCAACTTCAAGCCTGCAGAACTAACTTTTCTTCTTCAGATTCCTTAATTTCTGTTTTTCAGAAATTCAAGTCTGATATCAACAAGTATATTTTTTCATCTTCTCAACCTTCAAACCATGCATGGTATTAAGTACTATAGATTCTAAAACCTTTCATGTTTGCTGAAGGTCTGCTGCTGCTAGATTGGGAAAGTAGGGTGGATGGTTGATCTGTGCAATGCTGTTCCAGGAAAAATATCTTCACAGCAAGTGCAGAATGGGCAGGGACATCATCGTGCAACAAGAACCAGCTGCCTTTCTTTTGAAATTGTAGCCTCACCATGTTAATATGCTTCAGTAGTGTTTGAAGCATCTGTACATAGAATGCGGCCGACCGGGCTAGCCAAGTAGGTAAAGTGCCTACCTGGCAACCCAAAGGTCGCGGGTTCGAATCCTGCCTCGGCTTGGATCACAGTAAAATGAAAAAACCTTGGGAGGTGCATTATGGCCACAGAAGCTGATGCGCCAACAACTAAGGAAAAAAAAAAAAAAACATAGAATGCGGCATTGACTTCAGGTACAAATTCCTTGTGATTCAAAAATCATTATCAGCATTGCCTTGATCTTGGACTTCTGTAAATGAAACTGTTTTGAGCCTTGGTGATGATTTGGAAGCTTAATACATGCTCTGATGCTTTCTCTGTGTTGTACTGAAATATGCATATCTCATCTCCAGTTGAGGAAGTTAGGATTGTCTTCACAATTCTGGATGAAGCTTTTGCATTACAACACTGTTTCTTCTGCTCATCCATGAGGTTGTTGCAGCACAAATTTTGCACATACCTTCCTTTTCCTTACATTTTCATGCAGAATCTGTCTCCTTATTCATATGCAACTCGTCAGCCATCATTCTGGGGGTCAAATGACAATCTCTTGCCACAATTTCCCAAACTTTTGCAACTCTGTCCTCATTTGGAGAGGTTGATTGATGCTCGCTTCCTTCTTTGAAACATTTATACATTCAAATACATTGGTATGACTCAATGTTTCATCATAAACAGCCTTTAACATTTCATACTTTTGTTGCAGATTTTCCCAGTTTAAAGCAACATTTGATATTCATTTGTTGCTCCATTTCAAAATTGTGACACTGAACGTTAACACTACTAACAAAACTGGTTGTTACTTGCAACCTATGCATACTGGGCAATCTCTGTACTACCATCTGTTTGACAAAGTTTGAACTCCAATGTACCACTTCCATTTATTTTCAAATTAGTTGAACATAACTGCAGCAGCAGCACCAGTCTGGGAACTTTATTGCCATACCTTATATACGTTTGAATTATATAAAATGATTTCTTCTTTTTTTTTTTTTTTCCTTTTTGTTTTCAGAATTAATGAAAGCTTTTTTTTTTTTTTTGTTGTCACATAATAGGTGCATAAAACACTTAAGTTTAAATTCTTCATTAAGAAATTAAATTATATTTAATAAGCATTGCAGTCCATTAGTAAAAGGTGTAGCATTAGTGTACAACAGCAAGATTTAAAACTTTTTTTGGAAATAAAATTAGAGGTCGGTATACAGGATGATAACTATGTTAATTACAATTGAAGATGTCACCACTGAAGTGGACATGCTGTGTCTGATGTACTTGAAAATTGGTTGAACTCTGCTGTGGTACACTGTAATGATATTATAATTCTGTAAAATGGCCATAAATGAATATAATATTTGTATAGTATGTGTCTTGTACTGTTTAGTTGTTTCTGGCCACTTTGCTACCAGGAAAGGAGGCTGCTTCTCAATATCCATCCACACCGTGAGGAGGTGGACCACAACTGTACTCATGCTGTCCTTAGTGGAATGAACCTGCATCAGTAGGTAGTAGTAAAAGTACTATGGGTGCCAGTAATCCCCTTTCCATTGGAGCTCAATCAGTGGTACCTGCAAAAAATCCAACCTCTTCACAGGAGTGATGATGCCAGAGAAACAAATCCCACTCCAAAATGAGGTCTGAAAGAAGGGGGACAGGATTTATCCTGTACCAGACCCTGTGGTGCAGGACAAACCCTTAGTATTTAACCAGAGATAGTTTGTCTGACTCATTTTTCCTTTGCAGATTATCATTTCAGTCTTTGTTTCAGAACTATAAGTTTATGTTGTAGGTCCAACCAGAAAGCCTTGATAAAATAGTATTAGCATGAACTTCAACCTTCTGTCTAATACTTTGGAGACAAAGGCCTGGAAGTCAGTGAATATTTCTTGGTTAGCTATTAGCACATGAACATTACTGGGAGAGATGGTTGAAAACAATCAATAATGAGCTATATATAGTGGCCATGAAAAGAGAATATGCTTGCAACATTCTGGCAATCTGCACAAGTAGGCATCAGAGATGGAGAGCTTGAAAGTATAGAGCTTTGCATTAAGATCCATTCCATCCTGTTAACAGACATGAAGAAAACAATCCTGGAGAAAACCATTTAAAACACTTTTAGAATTTTAAAAATATCATGGAAATAAGAGCTTAGTTACTGATCCTTTGGATTTTGCTGCCCTGTCATAAGTTCAACTCTGACTCCGAACTTTTCTTTCTTGGGATCAAGTCAGCTGTAATATGGTAACTGGGGATTGCCCTTCCAGATGTGGTAACTGAAGCCACTGTACAAAATGTGAAGATCAAATAGTAAGGGCACCTCCGTAGCCAGGTGGGAAGGAGCAGCAGTGCATAGCACACGCTTCTTGATTAGACCGGGGTTCGAGCCAGTCACCACCAAATACAGAGGATGCGGAAAGGTCAGGGAACGACCACCGCATATTCCCGGAGCAATATGGCCTTAATTGCTAATGTTCCTAAAAACCAAATAACAACAACAACAACAACATCAAATAGTAAGATTCCTGCAATAGTCTATAATGCAGGAGTTGATCCTGTATGGCAGGAACAAATCATGACCAATATGAAGGACCTTTGTATGTTATTAAATTGAGACTAGATAGTAATGAGGTTGGTATGGCAAAGCCAAATGCAAGAAGCATATGTGACAGTAAGTTGGTATTAATACTGTATTATAAAACATCCAAAGCATTGCATCTGAGTCCCCAGTCCTGTCTGCTGACTTCAATACTGGAGTTTTTGATTTTACGGAGGGATTCTGAATATATGATTGAAAATTAATCCAAAAGAATGGCAAGATTCTTATGTGTAATAAAGTGGATGGTTTTACCATTGGTACTTAACCGGAGATAGTCTTATGTGACTCAGTTTTCTTTTGAGAACCATTATTTTGATCCTTGTTGCAGAACTGTAAGTTTATGTTGATGGTAAAATTAAAAGTGTGGGTAAAATAGTATTATTGTGAATTTCAAGCTCTGCATAATGAGTTGGATGTTAAAGAACAACTATTCATCAATGATTGACTAGATTCCAAGCCAGGGTCCAATAATAGAGCCTTGAAGACAACCACAATTGGCAGGCCTGCAAACTGATATTTTTTTCCTTTAAAAGGATTGAATTATTCAAAAAGTAACTTTTGATGAGGATACATAATAGGAGCTAGAAAATTTGGGCAGATGGGCTGAGAAGTGGCAACTGAAATTTAACATTGACAAATGCAAAGTATGTACTGCATAGGGGTAGATGTAACCCCAGAGAAACGTACAAACTGTGTGGTACTACACTTAGGGGGGTGGTAGAAAATGAGAAAGATCTGGGAGTAATTGTGCAGTCAGATATGAAGTTTTCTGAACAATGCTGACAGGCTGCCTGAGCAGGTCATGGGGTATTGTCAATGATATATGGGAATTTTGCTAGTAGGAAAAAGGAGGTGATTATCCCTTCGTCAGGCAATCGTCAGGCCATGCCTTGAGTACTGCATATAGGTCTGGAGGCCTCATTTTAGGAAGGATGTAGAGTTGCTTGAGAATGTAAAGAGAAGGGCAACAAGATTGGTGAGGGGAATAAAGGGGTCCTCTTACTAAGAAAGGCTTAAGTTCTGCAAATTGCAGCAGCTGGATACTAGGCACCTGAGAGGTGATCTGATTGAGGTGTATAAGGCCTTGAATGGGTTGAGCATGCTGAATTCTGATGGGATTCTTCCACTTGCTCAGATTGCAAACCTGAGGGGGCATAAATTCAAATTGAGGAAAGATAGTTGTAGAATAGATGTGTGGAAATTTGCCTTTAGCCAGCAGGTGGTTAATTGCTGGAACAAACTTCCATCTGTCGTTGTGGAAGTTGATAGCTTAAATAAATTCAAGGAGGAACTGGACAAACGTTTAGAGGGAATGGATGTGTGAATTTTTTTTGGCTGATGCTACATAAGCTCATACGCTTGCTTTCTTGCATCACATGCCTCCATTAGTACTACTACACATGTGATTGAAGCATTTTGCAAGTCTTTCACACACTGTAGAATGCTTACTCACCAATGCATATCAAACACTTCATGAAAATATATAAAAAGGATCATTGAATACTTAGATGCAGATCTGCTGACTTAAGCTTGAATAAAGTGCCATCATGCTCCTTGCCAGGTTCAAAGCTGAATTGGATTGAAGAACAGAAGAATGATTGAACTGCCACTGTTGGCAGGTTGATGAGTATCAGAAACAGCAAGGGATGCTGGACTACCTAGGTCAATAGCCATTTATGACCACTGTTTGTCTTCTGTCATTTAATCCCTTAGCTGTGTACATAAATATGCATTTTTCATGGGCAAGCTCATTACAATATGTATAGATTGTCTTGAAACTACTGAAGTATGTGGTGCCATCACTTATTTTTTTCTTTGAAAAAAATCGTGTAGACAGAGTTACTAATAAATGGAAATATAAAAATAGCTTTAAAATTAGTAGGAGTGCATCCTGTTTGTAATAGTGATGGAGATTTCAAGACATTTAAAGCAGTAAAATATTGTCTGGCTACAGTTAACTCTTTATTTTTTGTAATGTCATCCTTTATTTTAGTAGTATAATGGATTCATCTCTATATATGAGGTGCATTCAAAAAGTTTTGTCAAGTATATTGTTCCACACATGAAATTTGCACAGCATGTTAAGACTTCTGTATAGTCACCACCCACAGTCATGCATTTTTCTCATCTGTTTCAACTTGAAAATCTGCTCCTTATGTAGAAGTCTGTATTTTGCTCATCAAACCACTGTCACTGCCAAAATGCATTCCACAAAGTTGTTTCAATTTTCTAAAAAAAGTCAGATGAGGCCTATCATGTGAATAAAGTGATGTAGAAAAGACTTGAACCCCAGTTTGGTCATTGTTGCTCCTGTTAGTTCACATCTGTGAGGTGAGGCATTGTCATCCAGCAACAGTAATCCTCAGGACAGTATTCCTCATCATTGCCACTTGATGTTTTCTCTTAATTTGGTTAACAGATCCATGTAGTACCTCCATCACAGATTTACCCTTTTCAAGGAATTCAATGAGCAGTACTCCTGAACAATCCCAGAAGACTATCAACAGAGCTTTCCTAGCTGAGGTTTGCACTTTGAGTTTTTTTGGAGTGTTTGGCCCAGCATATTTCCACTGCATGGTGTTAACTTCAGATTCTGGATTAAGGTGGTGAACCCAACATTTATCAACAGTAACAATTCAGGCAAAAAACTCTTCATTCATGGTAGCATGCTCCAAAAGCCACCTAACAATGTTCACTCTTGCCTCTTTGTGACTGTTACTCAACGTTCTTGGAACCCACTGGCAAGACACCTTTGTCATGCATAGCTGCTCATGTAGAATGGCATGTACTGACAGAGGACTAATCTTTATTGGCTGTCTGTTCAGTGTTCATTTTATAGTCTTACATAACTAATTTATGCACCTTGTTGATTATTTCCTCATTTTGGACTGTTGCTGTCCACCAAGTCTTTGGGTCATCTTCAATGCTCTCTTGGCAATGCTTGAATTCATTAAACCACCTCTGGATGGGGTAGATTCACCATATACATTGTTCAAATGTTGAATGATTTCAGTTAATTCCATGTTCCCTTTTGTTCGGAATTTAACTGCTATATAGTGTGTGTGTGTGTGTGTGTGTGTGTGTGTGGTCCAGTACCAAGAATTAATATATGTATTGATTGTTGTAAAATTATATTATGTTTTGTTTTCTGTATTTACTACTTATGTAAAAAATAGACTAGACTTAATTGCCCATCATACTAACACTAATATCTGTTCTAAAAGATATTACTTGGCTAAATGCCTAAGAGTATGAAGGAGTTTGTTTATGCATGGGTAATGCGCACATATAGTTTCTATTACCAAGGTAGTTTTAATGCATTGTTTTAATTATATCTCATTGTGAATATCTTCACAACAAGTTTCCATGTTATTGCACTACCTCGAATAAGTAATGCTTCACCTATGGAGAAGACTAATTCTTGACGGATACCACCACCACCCAGACAACACCGTTTCAAAGCTTATTGGCTTCTCATCGCTGAGTGGGCAGGTACCCTGTTGTTGCAATAGTAACAACCCAGTTATGAAGTATAACTCCACAATATGAGAGATGCCTGTGGTGTGTGCATGGTTTTGGCTAAATGCTTAAGAG
This sequence comes from Mastigoproctus giganteus, assembly GCF_048544385.1. NCBI lineage: Eukaryota > Metazoa > Arthropoda > Arachnida > Uropygi > Thelyphonidae > Mastigoproctus > Mastigoproctus giganteus. The sequence goes on from NC_143583.1 coordinate 69,869,456, forward strand.
TATGAAGGAGTTTATGCATGGGTAATACATATTATACTAATGCCTATTTATATAGTTTTACAACTTATGTAAGAGTTTGATTCCCCAACCTTTATAAGCCAAGGGCTTATGTATAATAAAAACACTATGATGAAATAGTTTTAAAATTCACTAGTTTTACATATGAAACTGTGACACTAATTATAAACTATCGGTTCTGGTACTGATTACCATACTTTTGAACTACTGCTCTAATTTAGCAGTTCAAAATATTACTAAACTACATTATAAAGTAATCTATAAAATAAGGTGGTGCAGTACTATATATAATTCCACAAAAAGCCAAAAGTATTGCTCACCTATTATGTTAGGTCTGTAACTATGTAGAAATTTTATTCTTACTTGAAATTTTATTCCACCAGTACTGACAAAAATGATGCAGTGTATTGACAGTAAAGCCAGTGCAGTTCACAATTTTTTTCCATTTTGTTTCTATTAGTCTAATATATCAAAACCACTTGATAAAAAAATACAATATAGAATAAACAAATATAAATAAGCTTCTCAAAAGAGAAATTCAGCAAGTTAGTAAATATTTACAGAAGTAAGAGGTGGAATGGAAAATGACACCTTTTTCTTAATGTTATATAAAGGAAGAAAGAATATGACACAGTTAAAGTGACTTGGCATTTGTTTAAATCATTGACATAAAGTATACATTGGGTTAACTTTTTGGATAAAATTACAATTTTTTTTTAATTGATAAAAGTCATTAAAAGACTGATTTTATTTTATTATCGCTAACATAGTGGCATTTTGATTTCCCTCTCTGCTAATTCTTGGTTATGTTTGTTTTGAAATCTTCTTGGTTATGTTTGTATGAGTAACTGTTGATTGCTAATTCATTGTTTCTCATTTTTTCAAAAAAAAAAAAAAATCATATTTTTTAATTCCTACCTCATATTCAAAACTTATTGCAATTAAGCAGGCCACTGTTGCTTACTCTGTGTAAATCAACTTTTCCATAGAATACTGTTTTACCACATCTGGTATGGTGCCTGCAAAACTTCTCTAAAGCTGGCCTCCTAAAAAAAAAAAAAAGTGAGGTCGGTGTGACTATTCAAAAGAGCAGTCAGTTTAATTATGATTCTGTCTTGCAAACTTGCTTCATTCCTATCTGATAAACATCTTTATCATATTAATTTTCTGCTGCCGCACGTCCCAAAGATTTATACAGGTACTATTCTGAATAAATAACTGTAAGTCCACATTTTTCTTTCAAGTTCAAAGGTCAGCCCAAATACATGTATCAGTTATTCAACATCCATTTGCAGTTCAAATCCAGATTTGTTAAACTAAATTTTTCCACCTTCACATTTATGCCCTATATTCTTGGTACTGCATTTCTTAAATTAGAAACTACAGAAACTATAAGTGCAATGCCAAAAAGTTTATTCTGGCTCTTCAACATTTAATCCTTTGTTCTAGTAATCATATGTTCAGAGTTACTGTTAAAACATGCATACGTGAAAATAAAATAAATTATTGTTTGTACTCTGGATGGCAAGGTCAGAAGAGTTTAACTTCATTATAACTATTTTATTGCAGCCAATTTGCTAGTACAACAGACAACGATGAGCTGTGCATTTTTGTGGCAGGGTATAAGTTCCATCTCTCATTATGTGAATTTGCTTCCCCATGGGTTTAGCATAGCATGTTAACACTATTTGTCTTTTTTTAAATAAGTTTCGGTTTATGATTATTTATTATAAAGATATAATGCAAGTAATTCAGTGTGAAAGTGCAAGGAGAGTGGAGCTAAATTGGGCAAGGAACTCTTCAAAAATTACTTGCAAAACATTGACAGATTGTTTGTTTGTTTTTCTAATTTAGTTTTATATTTTACAGATTTTGACTATAAAATGAGTCTTAGCATTTTCTTATTGTTTATATTTTGTTTGATTTAATAATGAATGCTAATGCTTAAAAGCATTAACAATAGATTTTATTAGAGGATAGTCATAGTTCTATAAGGATTGCAATACTATTCAATGAATTATGATCGTAGACAGGTGTTGTGATATAACTTACTTTATAGCAAAAATGGAAATATACCATACAGAAAATTATTACAGCGCGAGTTAAAACTTGAATTTTAGAGAGAGAGAAAGACTGTGTTAAATGTTTTCTCTTCAGTAGTACCTGTAAACATAAATAAGTTTATTATAGTGTTATTAAAATCCTGTATGCTAGTATAGGAAATGTTTTTCTGTTTTGATTCACAACATAAGTTTTCAAATTGTCTCCCATACCCAAAGAGAAGCCTCTGATCAAATGATGGTGAAAACATTCCCTCCTTTGCATTTTGCCATTTGACCCCCCCCCCATCTTCATCAACGTTATATCTCCTATTGTTTGCATTACCGGGAGTTAAAATCAAATCATGTTGGATGAAAATGAAACAAAACTATTTGCAATATGATCCATACTAGTTGATTGATAATATTAAATATGCTTATATAACAAAATACAAAGAGTTATATTCTGTTATATAGGTATGGTTTATTCTTCAGAAATAATTGTATAATGAACAATGTTTGTATGATAATTTAATTCAGAATATAAACAAAGGTGGTCATGTTGTCCCCCCCACCCCACCCAGAAGTAGTGTATAGTCTTTGTTTTAACATTTGATGATAAAATACATTGTAGCATATCTGATAGATTATAATTTATTTCACTGGATTTTATTCTGCCTTATTATTGTGATTGACTTTTTTCTTGAACTTGTTATCCTATATAGGTAATCTGTAATTACCGGTTATTTTTAAATCTCTTTAGAAAAGATATGACAATCTATTACCAAAAAAAAAAAAATAATGCATATAACTTTTATTGGAATTAAAATTGTGATAAAATTAGATTATATTTATTTTCATATATTATAATTAAATATAAAATCAGAATAAGTTTGAGTTTTGAGGTTTAGCTGCATCAAAGTTGTCTTAATATGTAGTTTATATAATATTAATATATAATGTTGATGTAGTTAATGTGTTATAATAGACAGCTGAATTCTATATACTCATTCCATTGAAGTAATAACAGATTGATCCCTGTTCTCTTTCTGTGTTGGCTAACCTCTCCTTTCCACTTCAAGGCTCAAATAGCAGTAAGTCCGCTGAGCTGTGCCCAGCCTCATTCCCATTTACTTCTTGTGTCACTATTCCTTACTTATTAATTTTACAGTGCTTGCCTTAATGCCTGCTGTGAGTTCTACTGCAATCCAAGTAATGTAATAATATGTAGTAGATTTAAGACTGAGTCATTATAATTTATAGAATAGTAGTTTCGGAAGAGTATATTTGGATTGTATTTTTCATAAAACCTTCTTTGTACCAATTCAGAAATTGTTAAAATTGTAATATCTAGAATGACATTGAAGAATAGAACAGTAAAGTTATTTCACTTATTTCCATTATCATCTTAAATTTTTCGGCTATTTCACATTTTTTTTTTAAAACAAACTCCCATCTGGTTACAAAATCAGAACATTCCAAATAGAAATATTGATTAGCTCTCCCATGGTTTAAGGATAAACATTAATTTTCAAACTAAATATACAAAGATGTAAGTAAACAGATAATAAATAAATAAATAATATATGTAGTTTTCCAAGGTCAAGATGGTCATTTTGAGCTAAGCAGAATTAAAAACAGTAATTATGCTGGTAACAGCTTCAAGATAAATATGTTAACAATTGTGTCAAACTGTGATAAGTAAAATCACCATAAGTGATTCACACACACACTGTAATCATTACTAAGAAAATACAAACTTAGAAAATATGTTTTCATTATCATATTGATAACCTGAAAACAAATTTTCAGGTTATCAATATGATAATAACACAAATGCTAACTTACATAAATAGTGCAATTTTTTTTATTTTATGTTTTTTTTTTATTCCCTCCATGTACATGTATAAAGGATAAGATTTTGCTGAGCAACCTTAAAATCACATTCCAGGGAGGAAAAATATTTGCAGGGTCCTTGCATAAATATCCTGATGTCTAATTTTTAAAAAATTTTGTTGAGCAGTAAATATGTTTACAACATAGTAATTAGATAATTATCTTATTTTCAAATATGTGAATATTGTGCCTGCAGAAACTTGAGATGCTACAAGCTATTAGACAACTTTAATCACAATACACATGCAATTAATGAATATATCACTTAAAGGCATTTCATTGGGTGATGTGAATTCTGATAACAGCAGAATAAATTTTTAGAACGAACTTTCATCAGGTGTTTTGTAAATAAGCAGTTTGAATAAATTTAAGGCAATATTAAATAGATGTTAAAGGGGTGATGTGCAGACGAGATAGGATTTTTATTATATTTTGTTGATGCTATATAAACTTACATCACCTGCCATTACTACTACTAAAACATTCAAAAGACAGTTAAATAACGACATTCATTTTTATTCATTATTCAGTTATTAGAGGAAACTTGAATTATGATGGAAAAGGCACAAGATAGGATATATCACCATACATCCTTAATTTGGTGAAAGTGATACATAAATAAGTGTTACAGTATAGTATTACATAAAAAAAAAAAGTAATGACAAGTTGGGTTTTTTGCAAATTTTTCTACAATTTTTTTTTATTATGATTTGAATTTTATACTAATTTCTTTATACTGTTGGGCAACCAAGTCATAAATTCTTACAAATTTCAAAATTTCATGAAGAAACTCACCTCTACAAGCCAGTTCCTAGCAAAAAAAACTCACTATTCAAGGTCTATATACGTAAACTTATTTGAAAGATATTTAATAGTACTTTATTTTTATATAAAAGGGAGTAAGCCTACTTCTTTCAGAGAGAGAGAGAGAGAGAGAGAGAGAGAGAGAGAGAGAGAGAGAGAGAGAATATAATGCATTTTACAAGGGGTGCTCAGTCAGTTACCTACCTTGCCTCTAAATATGCTTGATGTATAAAAACTAGTTTTATCACATTCTCATAAATGTTGATCTTATTTGCACAGGCCCAATGATAAGGAAAAAGACTGAAGAACAGAAGAGAATTAAAGTAGCCAACCCAAAGGAAAACACAGATGTCACAAAATTAGAGCATTGGACCATCAGATTTCTGACAAAAGGAGGAAATAGACCAAAAATTATTCATGAATACATGAAAGATGTATTCAGTGATGGTGCCATTTCTGGTTACTGGATTAAATTTTGGTCTACCAGTTTAAATGGACTTGAATTCATAGATGAACCCTGCTTGGGATGACAACTCCAGAAATGTACCTAAAGATTGAAGACCTACTTGTGCTAGACAGATATATTAACTTTGCAGTCTAACTCTGACAGAAAATGGCTAGTTCAAATGTGATGTTGAAAAATTTATTTTCAGGTTTACATGAGCTAATGTATAAAACAGCATTGCAAAACAGTTTAAAAGCTCTAATGCAATATTTCTTCCTGGAAGAAAATATTAATGAAACTTTCCATCAGATATTAACTATATTTTTTACTTTATAGCCCATACTTGATTTCCTTGTTTGTCCTTTTGTGGGTGGGCAAAGATGCAACATCCAAAATATGTGCAAAAATCTCTTCCTGCTAAATACATCCTTGAATTTAATTCTGTCTGTCCATTCTTCAGACCAGTATT